>NC_066342.1:18165929-18279386 GCF_022539315.1 Serinus canaria
CAATTTTCTTGATCCTCTTGGCCAAATTTTAAAACTCTAGCTGTCATTTTCCCATTTTATGGTATAAACCACTGTGAAAAACACCAATCACTTGTTTTTTAAATTTTTAAATATTTATAGTAATAAAATAGTTATAAACATAGTAATACACTTAGAGTAATAATAATTTGGACATTTTGAATTAAGACCATTGAGACAATTAGCAACAAAGAGTTACGGACGTCCGGGTACCTTTTTCTGGGCAGCACAAGCCCGAAAAAGGACACCCATTAACAAAGGATTAACCCTTAAAAACAACAGCCTGTGCATATTCATACACTTCATGCATGATGCATAAATTCCATTCAAACACAGGATTCGGCCTGGTCATCGTCAACTTCTTCCTCCTAATACTAACAGTGCCTTCGAGGCGGGAAGAAGTTCGATTCTTCTGATAAGGGAGCAATAAATTCTTTTTCTCTGAAAGATTTAGGTGTCCTGTGGCTGATATCTTGCTGCAAATCCTTTCTTTAAAAAAAGTATCCTATATAGCATAGTTTCTATTTTTACAACCTAAAACTACATTTAACACACTACTGAAGAGAATTAATACAGTGTTACTTTCTAACAAAACACATATAATATTCATTTCAATATTTGCGAAAAGCCAATCATAAAATACGCATTTTTCACAATCCCCACTCTCATTCTTTGTAAATAATTTGGCTTGAGCAATATTTCTTGTCTATTTGCATCTTCTGGACTATGCTGGCAAAATAAAATAGAGGATTACACAAGGAAGAAATATCAAGACAATTGAAAAATCTTAATTTCTTCTAATACTTTCTCCACCAGCTAGGTTTTAGCATTGTTTTCTAATTTTTGGACTTGTACCTGGGTTATTATATGTATATTTTTTTTTCTTCTTTGATTCCTTTTGCTTGTTTCTAGAATGACTTTTCTCTGATCATCAATTTTCAACACTCTGATATATTAAGCTTTCCACAAACACCCCCTTCTTCAACCAATAAATAGTCCAAAGCCAACCTATTTTGGTACACTACAGTTTTTGTTTGGCTTTGCTGACTTGATATTAACTCTAATGCCTGGGCGACTTTATTTGCTATCATTTCTATAACTGCTTGGAATCTTGTTATACTACTCAACATATAATTTGGGGTCAATACAGAGTTAAATTGCTGTGCCGGTTTTACCTTTTTGTTTACTATTTGGTTTTGTTTTGTTTTGTTTTTTACCGAATCTTGAGCCGTATCTTTAAGATTAAATGTGAAACAAATCCATCTCTCTCCTTTTGGACATTCAATTCCAAATCTATTACCACTTTTTCCTAAGTTTCTGGTAATCCAATAATTTTCTCCATTTTGCCTACAGGTTCTTAATTTGGATGGGTTATAAGAGTGGCTGTTGACATAGGGGTGTGTAATAAAAGAGGAACTTTGGTTTCTTTCTATGTGATGCTTTCGGTAGCATTTGTGATACGATCTTGCTGGTACCCTGAATGGGATAAGACAACAAATGAGTGCCAGAAAAAGGAATAACAGAGGTGCAGTATGGCTTATACTCCCACCTCCCATGCCTGTGAGGTTGCAACTCACAGCAGGTGTATTTGATCTTCTTGGTGGCAAATACAGAGGCCAATCTGGTCTTGCCCTCTATTTCCTTGTCACTTTCTCTTAACTAATTTCCAGGCAAATTGTTTTTGACACCCCTTAACTGTAGTTTCCCACCGTTCCTCAGGCATCTCTTATTCAACAGGCACTAATAATTCCCATCCATAAAACAAGTTATTACTTTAACACTTCTTGCAATAAGAGCATAAATTTTGTGAACTACAATACTAATTATTCCCACAATTCAAGCATTCACTTATAACCCAGCTAGCATGTCCAATATTGGGATGAATCAAATAAAGTTTACAGTATGATACTGATGGAAGTAGTACTTCCCCCTTCTTCCCTGTACAATTCATGGGCTAAGATCAGAATACAAAAACAGTCTTGACTTCTCTGTCTGAAGTATTCCTCCCCAAGGAGATGTTTTATTCAGGCAGTGCTCAGAACCCCTGATATAAGCGTTGCCTCATTTATAATTAGGTGTTACTCTTTGTACATTTCTTGGATCACTTGGGTTTTCCCAAGCTATTACCACTCAGTCACTATTGGGAAGTCAGTTCGGTATCAGCCGGTTTAAATGTGATAGTCCATTCCTCAGGTTCCTTCACAAGTCCTTTGATTCTGCTGGCATGAATTCACCCTCTTTCTGTGATTCTGATTGTTGCTTCAGTAGTACCTGGAAAGGAATTTTAACAGCATAATTATAAAAGAAAGACAATACTGCATTAAATTTTACCATTCGCTTTTCTTCCAAACTTTCTGGGTTTAGCTAAAAGTTTCTCCACAGCAGCCTCTTCTTATATCCAGTTGTGCTAATAGCTGCAGAGGCAAATTCTTCTTTCTGTGAGTTGCAGTTAGTTAAATAAGAAAGGCCAGACCAATTTTAACACGAGATGTATCACATCTATTGCTTTTTATTTTTTGGGCAACATTTAATTGTTTGAACCTTACAAAACCATTCTTCAGAAAAAAAACCAACAACTTCTTCTTTGTAACAGCAAACAAAACAAACAAAAAAACCCTTCTTACTTAAGAAAAACAAACCACTTTGTGAGGTTTGGAGAGTCAGCAATCTCTGCTTTGATTTTATCTTTTAGTGCTAGCCCCCTCTCCCTCTTTTCACAGCCTTGCTGTCAATGCTGTTCTTCCCCCTTCCCCCACTGCTGCCACTTCGCTGCAGGGCCAGAGCAGGGGAGAGCAGCCTCAGGCCTGGGGACCCTAGGGGCATGCCTTGGGTCTCTTTTGCCCCCTTTCTCTCTCTCTTTCGACCCACTTACCGAGGCCGACGCTGCCATCTTGGACTCGGGACCCCAAAAGTCTGGGAGCCACCCCGGCAGTTCTGCCACTGAGCCAGCCCACTCCTGGCCGGCAAACCCGTGTCATCTGCTCCCTGTGTCATCTGCTCCCAGCACCGCCGCCGGGTCACCTCCATGGATCGGTCCCTTCTGCAGCCCCCGAGACCCTGCCGCTCGTAGGGAGCAGTCAGACACCTCTCAACCTTGGTGTTATGAACAAAAAAAAGGTTACCGTTTTTTTTTCCTAAGAGAAGGAGCAGCAGAGGAGTTTTTGAGTTGATCTGAGAGTTGACCGTTGGCCTAGAGTTCTTTGTTAGTGAAATGTTGTAACCACCAGTTAAGTATCCTTAAGTATCCTCATTTGACTCTCAATTGTAGAAGATTCTTGTTTATTTCAGTACCACCCTAGCCTGCTGCCAAGAAGACAACAACCCCCCCCTCGGACGGTGAGAGGAGAGGGGGATATTTGCATCTCAGGAGACATGCAAATTTCCCCCAAACCCAGACTACCTTAGGACAGGACCTTTACCAAATCCTGGAAAGTACCCCAAAAGAGACGAGCCGAAACAGAATTAAAAGGTCAGAGTGGTGTCTGGACAGCAGAGCCGAGGTCCGAAGCTGGAAGAGACACTTGAAAACCTCGGTCACTCCTCGCCCTAACTACAAACGATGTCAGTCAGACCCAGGACCCGCTGGACTGATAACCCTAATGGAGACACCCTGGGTATATCCCACTGCCTTGCGAGGACAGGACTCCCGGCCCTGCCCCCTTGGGGGCAGAGCTGCAAATCCTCCTCTTCTGAGTCACTGCTGGGAGCAGCGGCAGAACTCCGCGGATCTGCTAAAACCCCCATCTTCGAGCTGATCACTTTAATAAAGGCATTAAAAGGAGGAGAATCTCCTGCCCTGTTTACTTCACTTGGTAACCCCAAAACTTGGCGTCCTCTCAGGTGCTCCTGACATTCTTTTTCTTTCTATGGTCAACTTATCGTCTTTTCCCTTCGAGGAGGGCCTGTTCTGCTAAACCCTTTCCGGACCCCGGTTCAGCACTGAATAACCTCCTAACAACCATGTGTTAAGACACTTCCCTGCCTTTCATGCAAAAAAAACCCCCGCATTCACACTTCTGCTCTCTTCCAGCACCAAGATGCTATCATTCCACATTCCATCATCCCAGAGTTTGCTAACTACCCTCCTACTTTAACTTCTCCCTTTCTTCTCTTCTTACTTTTTTTTTCTTTGATTCAACTCACCTCCGATGGTACAAGGTGCACCCAACTAATTTACTTCAAAAAGTAAGCTTACAACTTTCTTTTACTAGGATTGCAGTAGCTGTTATAACTTAACTACATACTGGCTGGCTGTGGCTTACTGGGTCTAACATCTTTGATATATAAGCTCCCTATGGGATCCTCCAAATATCCCTTTTATTTATTTATTAAAATGTCTGACCTCAGACCAAGTCAAAGGAGCATTTACAAACCCTGGTCCGCCCCCTCCTATGGGAACCTCTCTTAATGGAAATAGAGCAATCCCGATATCCCATTATTTTTAGATTTTTATCTTCTATAGCCTTTCTCCTGTATTTTTAGAAAGAATCAGGAGACGGCTTTATTTTAACTGAACTTTCAGTGTTTCGATAGGTGATTCCTTTAGAGAGTTCCCCTGAACAGCCAGAGCTGTGGTTACAAGGGAACAGAGCTCGGGGCAGGACTGGTGGGACTCGGCGCAGCACCGAGTCTCGGTCCTCCAAAGGCGGGGTCTGCAGGCGGGATCGCCCGCGAGGTGTTCCGGTGCAGACCGAGCTGGAGCGTGGATTGCCCTGCACGGCCAATGGTGGCTGATCCGGCAGAGACAAAGCCGGCGAGGGAACCCGGCTGCAGCGGCGGTAGCCGACCAGAGTCAGGGTAGCCGGGGATGGGACAGACGGGGCCCACGGACTGTGCCGGAGCCGGCACAAGGGCTGGGGGGGGGGTGGTGCACCCGCGAACGAATGGGGAAACAAACGGGAATGGATGAGGTAATCTTTTGTTCCCAGCCTTTTTCTTTCATTACTCTTTAAAGATGTTATTTTCTTACAATCTTCCCCCCCCAGCATGTGATATATTCCTTTTCTTCTGGATTAAACGGGTTTTTACAAATAAATCCAGAGCTTAACGAAGCTAAACTTCTGCTTGGATACTTTGAAATGGTCGACGAGCTAACTCACGACCTTCTCATGTTGTTTTTCTCATCACCTTTTTATTTATCCTCTGGCAAATTGTACATGTTTCAGTTACTTGTTTTTCTACTCTCAAAAATCCTAATGCACCCGTAGTTCCTTAAAAAAATCACACAAAGCCTGAGTATCCCACTGGGCTTTTTGATACATGTCTGTTTACTGTTCCCTAGTAAGCATTTTAGTATCTAATTGTCTTCCATCAAGATTTTTCCATTTCCCCAATCTATTCATCACCTATCTTAATTCTTTTTTTTTGTGTTTTTTGGTTTTTTTTGCTTCCTTAAACTTTGGAATTTCCAATTTTTCCTCATTTGGAGTTAATATTAACTCTTTCAGCACTATTTTCTGCTGCATCTTTAGCTTCTTGATTTGCCAAAATATTTCCTCCTATTTCTAGGGTCTTTAGCTTTTGGTGTCCCTTAATATGTACTATAGCTATCTCTCTTAGGTAATTTCTCTTAAGGTATGTGCTGCTCTAAAGGCATACCTTGAATCAATATAATTTTTTTTTTTTGTGTTAGATATTCTAGTGCTCTTTTTAAAGTATATAATTCACAAGTCTTGAGCCTTCTAGTTTAAGGTTAATTGGTTAATTTTCCCTTTTTCTATAGTTTGCGTGTTTCTCTCATCAACTTCTGCATACCCTGTATTTTGCAAGGAGTTGTATTTCTGTTTGCTAACCTAACTCCCAAAGGCCTAGCTTGAGGTATCTCTTCTAGTATGCTTTTAGTCCCCTTTTTCCTCTATCCAACTTATTGGTTTTCTGTTCCATTTTCAAGATCTTATCTATTCATCCCCTGCCTCTGTTTCTCACTTTCACTAACAGCTTAAATACCACTTTTCTTTTAATCACTTACACCCAAAACAAACCATTTTACCACACTACTTTTCAATACAATACACCTCCCTCCAAGGAGAGTAAAAGCTTAAAATCCAATCTACAATCCACATTACTTATATTTTCATTTGTCTACATTCACTTACTTTTATTTCCCATTCACATTCTCGCATTCTTTCACACCCTCAAGACACAAAGTGGATCTTTATCGCTAGAAAATCACAGGGTCCCTGTAGCCCCCCCCTCGCCTTGGGGTTGGCCTCCAGGTCTCAGTATCTCTGGGCCTCCTGGAATGGCCCTGACTCTGGTCGCCTCTGGTGCCTGTTCACCTGTGAGGCTGCCTGCGTGTCACTCACACTCTTCAGCTACAGCCCCCTCACATGCCCGGGGAACACTAGCCTGGTTTGCAGGTCACACACACCCTTTGGCCACAGAGTCCCCACCTGCCCGAGGACGCCAGCCTAGTTTGCGGGTCAACTGCCCCCCCCCCTTCCCACCTGCCTGGGAAGTTGAGGCTTTGTGTGTGACTCACTCTCACACACAGAACAAGACAACAATAAGGTACCTTTTACTTTCACATCACCTATTACAAGTTTAGGTGCTTCAGGCCAGTCCCAGTGCCATTGGATATCCCTTCATCCAGCTGTGTTGTCCAACCCCCGATGCTCTTGGGTATTTTTCCCTCAATCCTGCCGCGCTGTCCAACCCCAGATCATGTTGGGTATTTTCCCTCAATCCAGCTGTGTTGTTCAACCCCAGATGCTCTCCGGCATTTTCTGTCCCTTAACCCAGCGGTGTGGTACAACTACAGATGCTAGGCATTTATTTTGGCTGTGTTGTCCAGCCCCGGATGTTCTTAGGGCAGTTTTTTTATCCCTCAATCTAGCTGTGTGGTTCAACCCTGGATGCTCTTGGGTATATCCTCACTCCGGCAGAATTCTGCTCAACCCTGCTCTTGGATGCTATTGGAATTTAAATCCCTCAACCCCGCAGGTTTTTAGGGGCCCCTCCTGTCCTGTTTCCTAGTGGATTGGGCTAGGAAACCTTGCTCCCTACTTCTGAGGGGTCCAACCCCTCCCTGAGACCCAGTCCCAGTTACCCCGGGGGATTCTTTCACTCCTCTTATCACTCACTTCGTCTCTTTACTGGCCACTTTCCTCAGGAAAGTCGGAAATGCAGTATGGGACACTCATCACTCACTTGGCAGGTCTGGGACAACCAGCCCGCCTCTCATTCACACACATTCATCTCCCCCACTGCCCCCCCGAGAAATACTTACCAATCCCTTTTCCTTCCCGGGTTCTTTGTGCGCACTACTGGTCTTAGGGGGCCAATTACCGCGGTTTTAGGGAGCCTTTTTCCCTTCTCTTTGTTTTATTGCCTCCTTTCGTCCACCGATCATAACCTGCGTCTGTCGGTCACTCCAGGGGAAACAGAGCGAGGCTGCCAAATGGGGCAGGGCGCACCTCCCCACTCTGACTCTCCCAAAGCACCACCAGCGATGTGTGTTAACCATCCTCTGCTACCAAATGTGAAAAACACCCATCACTTGTTTTTTAAATTTTTAAATATTTAATAGTAATAAAATAGTTATAAAAATAGTAATACAATTAGAGTAATAATAATTTGGACAATTTGAATTAAGACAATATGAGACAATTAGAACAAAGAGTTACGGACGTCCGGGTACCTTTTTCTGGGCAGCACAAGCCCGAAAAAGGACACCCATTAACAAAGGATTAACCCTTAAAAACAACAGCCTGTTGCATATTCATACACTTCATGCATGATGCATAAATTCCATTCAAACACAGGATTCGGCCTGGTCCTCGTCAACTTCTTCCTCCTAATCCTAACAGTGCCTTCGAGGCGGGAAGAAGTTCAATTCTTCTGATAAGGGAGCAATAAATTCTTTTTCTCTGAAAGATTTAGGTGTCCTGTGGCTGATATCTCGCTGCAAATCCTTTCTTTAAAAAAAGTATCCTACATAGCATAGTTTCTATTTTTACTATTGTTATAACCTAAAACTATATTTAACACACTACTGAAGAGAATTAATACAGCGTTACTTTCTAACACAACACATATAATATTCATTTTAATATTTACGAAAAGCCAGTAATAAAATACACATTTTCACACACATAATATCCATCTCTTAATTGTGAGAGCCAACCATCACATTACTCATCTATAACACTACCAATCTGAGAGTAGAATGGTAGCATCAGTTTTAGAAATACATCCTATCATAGTGGGGAAAGATAGGTGGTATTGGAGATATGAAAACAAATTACCTCTATCTTTACTCTTACATCCCAAGTTTTAGTCAGGATTCAAACAAAGCATTTTCTGTAATACATACAGAAATAATTTCTTTAATCCAATTAGCAAAACACCATTAGAAGTCTTAATTTCTCTCCACCTGGTAAATAACTATTTAAGTATATAAGATATTTTCCAAAAGCTTCAAGAAGTGAACATTCAAATACTAATTCTGCTCTTTGCAGCGGCCAGATATTTTTTAAAAGTTTTGTTTGCCCTCACCAGTGAGATTCCTGCTGCTTGCAGGACAGCTGTACTGGAACTGTAAAATTAGAAGAACAAATTGAATTTTAAACAAGAATCTCAGGGGAATGTGGAGCTTAAAAAAAAGACTAATCAAAAATATGCACAACCCATACTGAGACCTGACTTTACAGCTTAAGAATATACTGCATATCAGTACAACTGTTACTGGTTTGACCATATCTTTTTCCAGTAGCGAAAGAGACTTTTATCACAACAAATACAGAAATGGTTTTCAAAAAAATAATTTTACACTACCTACCTGATAATGTATGATGGATTACATAGTGTTGGAAATTCTGTTTGATATGAAAATGTTTTATGATTATTATTTGTCCCTCACCTAAAAACAATTCATAGTAACTGATTCAGTTTCTACTGCAACTGGGCCGCTGAGCTGGATGTGACACAAGTAATGCTAAACCTAGCAAATTTTATAATCTAAGTAGCTACTACCTTGGTAAAGTTAATGTTTTATGGAAGGGGTGTTAAGATTACTCTTACACATAAAGATTTTCTCCTTATTTCACTCTCAAAAATAAATAAAAGCCGTCCAATTGCCAATGTAATGTTTCAAAAAGAAAAATTCAACTACCTTTTAAGCCCCAAACAAATGCCTACATGTTAATTAGAAGGTCTGCATTTCTTTGTATACTGGTATATTTTGCCCTATTTCAAAGATTATACAATTATTTTGGCATCTGTACTCTTCCACAATTGGTCATTATGCATATTTTTACAACAGAGCTACCTACCTCTGCTTTAAATGTTTCCCACAGCTAGAAATCTATGTACAGCATTAAAAAAACTTATTGGACAAAAGGCAAAATCTGTTTTCCACGTACATTTAATTTTATATTATACTATATATCATTATTTATATTGCCTATCTTCAAGATCTATTGCAAATGAAATTATACTTGCTAAAGTGTGCAACAGGCTTTCCACTCTAGAGAATACACTTTGAAGAAATATCATTATAATCTTTAACCATCCACTTGGACAACAGTTCATTGGCCAGGAAACAGAATTTCTTCCTTTGAATACCTTCAGTCAGTCATCAGCATGTTAGAAACATCCTGATATCCTCCATTAATTATTGGAATAATTACCAATATATCCAGATGGGACTCGTCCGGTCTTGTTTAGCCTCTGCTGCTTGACCGAAAGGCGGCAACTGCGGTGTATTCACCTCAGAAACACCTCTGGCTATGCTGGTTGCTGCAGCTGGCACTAGAGACAAGTCCAGACACACAAAGCTCTGGTTTATCTCTGTGCAGATGCTTTAAGGTGAGGTGAAGGAAAGGAGGCGGATTCTACCAGAGGGTTTTGATCCAGAGTTTTATTCCGATGGCAGGCTTCTGAATCCCATAACAGCTCTAACAGAATCTCCTGAACCGCGTGGTTGCTGGCTCTTTTAAGCCCAGGGAGAGGGGGAGGGAAGGGGTAGGGATCCCACCAACCAGGTGCAGGGTGTGCAGGTCTCAGGTGCAAGGGACACCTGGGTGGGCCAATGGCCTTCAGGGATGCAGAGCATCTTTTGAACTCTGCCAATCACTTGATGCCCTTCTGGAATGCCAAGGTTGATAGACAGCACTCAGCAGGGGGCAGGGTGGGGGAAGGAGAGGTGCTTGGCACCTGGGAAAGGACCGGGATACCCGAGACAAACTATGACATCACACCACTACAATTAATCCGGTAAAATCCCTGGAAATACCAGAACCACTCAAGTTTAGTAATAATTTGCTATAAATACTTTTTTACTGAATTTAGCAGAAAATATTAAGCATTAGAAGCTGTGCTAGTAAAGCATCAGCACAGGACTGGAAGAGAAGGAGCTGATGGTTCCTTCAGCCAGGTGAGAGTGCTGAGCAGGGCCCATTATTCCTCAGGTTGTCCATAGGCTTTTCCTGATGCAGCAGCAATGTAAAGAGAGAAAACAGTCCAGGGAGAGAACAGAAGGGGGCCTTTCCAAGATCCTGGCAATTTGAGGAGCAATAACAATTTTTCAGTCACCCCAAATGGAGCAACTTAAACATTTTTTTACTTGGGAATTGACAGTACAAAAGAATAAAAAGAATAAACAAACAACGGTGATTGGCATGAAAGTATACAAGATAATACAAAGCCTAATAATTAAGATACAAATTCTCATTTAAACTATTTACCACTTTTTTAAAATATTAGCTTTCAGAAGTGTTGTCAGCATATTTCAAGTCTCATACCTTCTTGGTGATTTCTCATGGGCAGCTCCTCACAGTACTGATTCATTCTTCTTCACAGCCAACAACTCCAACTTTCTTCACAGCACAGCCAACAAATGCCATCACTCTTCTCAGCACAGCCAACAAACTCCATCTCTCTTCACAGCACAGCCAACAAATGCCATCTCTCTTCACAACTACCTAACCCACTCTTTTGTAACATTCGTCTTATTGGACACAGCTGTGGCCTATTAAGGGCAGGCCTGTTCCTAATCTTTGGTGATTAGTACAGCTGCAACTCCTCAGGTGTGAGACTACTTTCTGCACTATCTTTATTTTTTTACATTCTATCTCTCCACACAGAAGTATGAAAACAACCTAGCAAGAGTGAACAGGAACCAAAATGAGCCTGAACAGACCTGTTGTACTGCAGAAGTAACCACTGAGAACTAGAAAATGTTCTGTTTCACAAAAGCAGAATGGAAAATATGTCATGTTATAGTCTTTTCATTAATAATAAATGCTACTAAGA
This sequence comes from Serinus canaria, assembly GCF_022539315.1. Taxonomy (NCBI): domain Eukaryota; kingdom Metazoa; phylum Chordata; class Aves; order Passeriformes; family Fringillidae; genus Serinus; species Serinus canaria. The sequence continues at coordinate 18,177,201 of NC_066342.1, forward strand.
AAACAAAATGAGAAATACAGGTATGAACCCCTCTCATTCTGTATTTGAGCACATACAAAGGGACAGCAAGCACAACCTCCGAACCCTGAAAGATTCCTGGAGTCCCTGGCAGGGAGCACCCAGGTGGGGGCACAGTATGTGCCAGTGCCCCTTAAAATAGAAATTTTCTCTTCCCCTGGAGTTGCTGGATAGAGCTTAAAGACTAGTTAGCAAAAAAGATAAAAGAATGTAAAGGTGTGCACACAGGATGATAAACGTTGCTGAAATCAGTGGAGAAACTGATGAGGACTATAGTGGGTTTTTTGGCAAGTTATCTAACAAGAAGCAACAGCGCATGCCCAAAGAAAAAGTTCAAGGAAAGGTAGTCTATAATATCGAAGGATTCAGGGATTACGACCACCAGAGACCCCTTTAGATGACCCTCTAGGACCATAAAAGGACTTCCAGTAGGAGGCGGATACATGCAAATTAGTTCTAGGAAAAGTGATGTTTATGTATTAGCTAGAAGGCACATTGTAATTAATATGTATGATTATGATGGAATAAATACCCCATTGTCAAGTTTCCCCACACACATCAGATTAAAGGAGATACCCAGCGCTGATAAAGAATGCCTGCTTTCTAATGCTTCAAATTGTGTTAGAAAGTTTATTTTCTGGCCGATATCAGTATCATCCCAGGAGTGGACACCCTATAGAGCCAGCGGCACCAGGAACTCTGCAACGACGGTGCTACAGCGCAAGTGCAAGCCTCTGTCGTGATATGGTGCCGAGCCACGAGGTAATGGTGGCCACCAGGACAATCAGGATATTGTGGGGCGTGTGGCAACTCCTTGCACTCCCGCCCCTTTTGGAGCCAGCACTGAAGGTCAGGAACGGAGAAGAATTCTGGAGGTCAACCTGCCCACGCACCTCAGCCGCCCAGCCAGCCCCTGTGCCGGGGCGGGCCCAGAGCTACTGTCAATGCCCTGCTTACCCTGTCTGCGGTAGCCGTCCGCTCATCCTGTCACATCTTAATGCAGAGGCAGCCAGTACCATGGCCCTAGTACCTCAGCGGGCCTGGCCAGCCGCCAAGACCGCTTCCACAGGTGCGGTTAGCCACGCCCCCACCACAGAGCCCACTCCCTGCAACGGCAGCTGCCCATAGCCCCTGCACAGCGCAGGCACGCGCATCCACTGCTACCACCCACTTCCAACTACCACGTCTCCAGTGCGGCCCGCTGTACACGCACAGATGAGGCACGGAGGGTGAGGCAGCACCACCACGAGGCATGTTGGGAAGTGTGGTCTGGGGTGGGCAGGCCCAGCTGCTGCCGCTCCGCGTCTCTCTGGGCATTACTTTTCCCCAGGGAGATCGTCCTCCAGATGAACCCTTCTGAGGGCAGGAGGCTTTCCTTGATAACCCTGGGAAGCTTGGGGACATGGGCTTGCGGTCATAGCCTGCGGTGCTGCACCTGGGTCAGGGCAATTCCAGACATGAGTACAGACTGGGAGAAAAAGTCATTGAGAGCAGCCCTGAGGAGGACTCGGGTGTTGGTTGAGGAGAAGCTCAACATGAACTGGCAATGCCCACTCACAGCTCAGAAAGCAAATCCCGTCCTGGGCTACATCAAAAGCAAGGTGGCCAGAAGGTCAAGGGAGGTGATTCTCCAGCTCTACTCTGCTCTGGTAAGACCCTGTCACTGAAAACTTCAGCTAGACTTTTTATCTTGGGCTTGCTATTCTGGGGTTACATTTGAAAGGTTCACATATTTTGAAGGAGCAACTATTAGGATGCTTTTCTCTGCCACCTGTTTAGCAGTTTTATCTGCTAATCAATTTCCTATATTAGTTGGCATATTTCCAAACTGATGAGCTACACAATGCATGAGAGCCACTTTAGTTGGTAATCAAACACTTCCTGGTAATTGTCTAATGTTGGGATCTCTAGCTGGTCAGAGTGACCCCGAGAAAAGTTAAAAAGTCTCTTTTCCCAGCTCGGCACTCAAAGAAGGAGTCAGAGCTCTTCATTCCTTGGTCTCAAGGTTTTTTATTGTATCTTATCTATAAAAGTTTTTCTCCTGTCCAGCCAAGGTCTGCTCAGCAAGACAGTCCAAGGCACTCTGCCTGCCCCTGGGGCAGTGTTATGTCTTCATACTAAAAACTACGTGTACAATGTTTACAATTACTTTCCAATACCTATCACCTATGTTAGACAGTGAGCTTCTAATTGTCCTGGTTTGAGAGGAACTGAGTTTTTTGGGATGCTGTGGTCAGACCAATAGGTGCTCAGATTTGAATATTGGCACCTGGTGTGGCCCCTGAGGACATGGATATGCCTCTGAGAACACAGGGAGGTTAAAAGCTGAGAACTCCCAGGGGGAAGCTCTCTTGGGTTCCATCCATGAAAGAGGTCAGACCTCCCCTGCCTGCAGGCTGGGCAGGGGAGGGGAAGCCACGAGGCCTGAGTGAGGTAGGCAGAGGCATTGGACAGAGAAGGGAGGTGAAGGCCCCTGAAAGATCGAAGGGTGGAGGAACCCTGAGAGAACCCTGAGAGACATCGGTCAGCCCCCCCCGGTGCCCCCCACCCATGAGGGAGAGAGAGAGGGAGCCTGTGTCTGTGCTTGTGTCACCTTGAAATTTGATAGCATGGCCTGGCTGAGAAGGAGAAGGGAGGGGGTGCAGCGAGAAGGTGCCCGGCAGGGCCAGTGTGGGAGTTCTGGACAGGCAGAGCCTGATATTTTAACCCTTTTTTTGGATGATGGAAACCTTACAAATGCTGATCCTCCTGGAGCTGAATGAGGAGAGAGATAGAGATGGAAATGAGGAAAATGGGCAAGTGTGATGCAAGTTTGTGCCAAGTGAAAGATGTCCGAGAGAAGCTGAGAAGAATCCTAGGTGGGAGGAAATGATGGAGTGGCATTTGGCTGGACTTTTCTTGTAATGCCATGGACAGAACCATTTTTCTTGTGACAAAGAGACTGCATTTAGGGGGAGGCAGTGGCTCAGAGCCAAGAAAGTGCAGTGATGTGATGTGAAGGAGTGCGTGAACAGGGACGACGGGTGAGGAGGGTGGTGGTGCCCTCGATCTTCAGTGGAGAAGAAGAAGATGATCTCTGTTCTTGAGACCCCGCGGCCTCAGGAGGTGAAATCTGGGGGGGACAGGTGTCCCAAAAGTGAGAGAATGTGCTCTTTTTGGAATTGGGCAAAACACCCTTAAAAAGAAAACCCTAGAAGCAGCTCTGGTCCATGCACAGTGGTGAGAGCACTGGACATGGAAGGGAGATGTCACAATGGCAAATGTTCTCCGGGTGGTGCCACATGTGACATGGAAACACACAAGGTTTCAACTGTGTTTCCTGGGGATGCCCATGGTACAAGAGGGACTCCTCTTTTCTTGATGCACTGAGAATTGATTATCTGAAGGGTGGTGATGGACCGAGATTTAGTGATCTGAGGGGTGGTAACTGAATTGAGAATCCAAGGTTTTGTCTTACTGTGATGTATTGGAAATTTGGGGGGAGGAGGAGAAATGTTTGGAAGGTTTTCATTCTGAGCTCTGTGTGTTTCTTTCATTTTTTATATATTGTAAGTTAATAGAGTTTTTTTTTTCCTTTTATTCCTAAGTTGGAGCCTGCTTTGCTCTATTCCTGGTCACATCTCACAGCAGACACTAGGGAAAATATATTTTCTTGGGGGCACTGGCATTGCGCCAGGGTCAAACCATGGCACTACTCTAAACCAATCTAAAAGTGCCAACATCACAGCAGAAGATGAAGGCCAAGAAGAAGAAGGAGAAAGGCAGGACACGCCCAGATCCCTCCATCTTGCCCCCCTGAATCCCCATTCTAAAAACCCCAAAATCTACTTTTTCACCTTGTGATAAATTCACTATCATTCTACTTAATTTGTCATGGCTTGCAGATCTTCATCTAAGGTTGGTAACTTGCTCCACAGGTCATAATCAAAACCACAGGCATTTTGGGCTCTGTGCCAGGGTCTCTGAGACCCCTGGCAGGGGTCTTGGCTGCTCAGCACAGCCAGATGGATGTCCTGGGTCCTGACAGTCTAATAATGTCTCCATATTTGACAGGAGATCCTTGTGCTGGAAAGGAGCCCTCTTTCTTTTCCATGGGCATGTACTACTCCAAATGCATAGTTAGAATCAGTCCATATGTTGACCTTCTTACCTTCAGACAATTCTAGGGATCACCACAGAGTGATTAACTCAGCTTTTTGTGCAGAGGTAGTAACAGGTTGACTTCAGTTACCTTGGTTTGGGTCACTACTGCATACCCACATTTCCACTTTCCTTCACACACAAAACTTCTCCCATCTGTGAACAGTTCCCAGTCTGAATCTTCTATTGGAGTATCCCTTAAACCTTCTCTGCTGGAGTAAACCTGCTCAATAGTTAGAGGACAGTAATGTTGTAAGGCTTCTTTGCAGTCTGGTACAGATTCAAGGAACATAGCTGGATTCAAGACAGTAGTCATTTTCAGTTCCACATCATCTTGTTTCAAGAGGAAAACTTGATATTTAGGCATTCGACTTGAGGATAACCAGTGACCCCCCTTTTGTTCTAAAACAGATATAACCATGTGTGGAACATAAACAATTATTTTCTAGCTCATGGTCAATGTCTGGGCTTCTTCTATTAAAAGGATAGTTGCTGCTACAGCTCTAAGGCTGGTGGGCCATCCCTTACTTACATTGTCCAGTTGTTAGGAAAAATATCCCACAGCTCTTTTCCACATCCCCAACCTCTGATGTAACACACAGACAGCTGGTTGGTGAGCCAAAAGACTGAGTTAGCAGAAGAACAAGTTGATAAAACTTGTGTTTACCCCAGAAAGGAAGAAGACAAGGTCGTTTTCATGGGAACCGAGAGAACAGAGATAAAAAAGGGATATTTGCAGTTAGAGAAACAGAACAAATACATGCCTTAAAAATTTTTGTAAATGCTTGCCATATATGTTCACACAAATTGCTTTGCAGCAATGAACACGATGAGCGGTTTTATTGTGACCAATGATTTAATTGCATGCTTTGTTTAGAAATGCGCTTTGTTAATAAATGTATAAAAAGATAACATGCAGCAATAAAAGAGTCTTTTAATATGTTGCTCAGTGTATGTCGTGTCCGTCTCTACAACAACACAAAAGGTTTGGTCAAGTCAGGTAATACCAACGCAGGGGCTCACATTAGAGCTCTTTTTAAGTCTCTGAAAGCTATATGGCATTCTGAGTCCACTGGAATACCTCCTTAGGGTTTCTCAGGGACTCATATAAAGGTCTTACTAACAGTCCATAATTAGGAATGCATAGCTGACACCAACCAGCCATTCCTAGAAATGTTCTTAACTCAGATAGTCTCAGGAAATGGTAAATCCTGGATATGTAACATGCTCTTTTGCAATTTGGCCCTTCTTCTTGGATACCCTGTAACCAGCTTGTCACAAAAAGTTTAGTAAACTTACAGTCATTTCAATGCATCCAGCTTGAGTTCCTGTAGCAATTAAAATATCATCTATATACTGCAGCAAGTGATTTCTTTGTTCTCCTTTTTCGCTATTTCCAATTCTTTTGCCAATTGGTTTCCAAGCAAAGTGGGGCTATTTTTGAATCCTCAAGGGAGAACAGTCCATGTTAATTGAGTTTTATGTCCCATTCCATTGATTGCACTTGAGCTAGAGATGACTACTGGGGATATTTCTCCTCAGAGACACCTTCGGCTCGCAGGCAGTTGCTATTAGGCACTCAAAATAGGCCCATGCAAAGCAGAACTCAGTTTACCTCTAGTGGAAAAGGTCCAGGCGATGGTGAAGAGAAAGAGAGCGGGTTCTGCCGGAGGGTTAAATCCAGAGTTTATTCCAAGGTATTACAGTTCCGAATCTCAGTACAGCTCCGACAGCCCCGACCGCATGGCTTCAATACCTTTTAATCTCACAGGAAGGTGGGAGGGAGGATAGGTGAGCCACCAACCAGGTGGGAGGGGGAGGGTCTCAGGGGACAATGACACCTGGACAGGCCAATGACTCCAAGCCTGAAGAGCATCTTTTGAACTTCTGCCAATCACACGATACCCTTGCTGGAATGTGGGACTTGACAGACACAGTAATCAGGAATAGGGCAGGGGACAGGCAAGGAGGAAGTAGTCACAGCTGAGGGACAGGATTTAGCTTTGCACCACAACACATTCAAAGGCAAACAAGGGTTGACTTTCAGTGTCAAGGGATATGCAGATGAAAGCATCCTTAAGATCCAAAAGTGAACCATTTATCAGATTCCTTAATTGTAGTTAAAAGTGTATAAAGATTTGCTACCACAGGGTGTATGTCTTGCAGTATTTTACTAATAGCACTGAGATCTTGCACTGGCCTGTATTCATTAGTATGTGGCTTCTTTACCGGTAGGGTAGGAGTATTATATTCTGACTCACATTCCCCTAGTAATCCATGTTGCACAAATGTAGCAATTAATTCCTCTAACCCTTTTCTAGCTTCTAATTTCAAAGGATATATTTTTTGCCTTACTAGTCTGGTGTTAGGTTTAAACTGTATTCTTACTGGTTCTGCTGCTTTTGATTTCTCTAGAACTCCAGCAGCCCACACCACTGAAGTGACAGCATTTTCCACCTCCTCTGAGATTCCTTGTTGCTTTTGGTTGCTGTAGGAACATAAAAAACCTGGGCCTCGAGGGCTTTACTTCCTGAAATACATACTTGTATTTGTCCATTTTCAAATATTTGTGCATTTAATCTACTTAAAATATGTCTCCCTAACAAAGGCATTGGGCATTCAGGCATATATAGAAATTGATGTGTTAACCACTGTCTACCTACCTTGAATTTTAAAGGCTGGAAAACCAGCAGATTTTTATCCTCCCCAGTGGCACCAATGGCATTTACAGTATCTTGGCTAAAAGCTCCTTTACGTGTATTTAGAACAGAGTAAGTTGCCCCTGTATCCACCAGAAAATCCACCAGTTCATTCCCCAGCATCAGGGTAATCAGGGATTCAGCTGGAGATTACTCCCCCAGTTCCCTTCATGCTTCATCTACTGTTAAAAGCCTTGCACCCTGATCAGGGTTGTGCTTATTTCTTCATGGGTAGTCACACTTCCAATTACCTTCTTTTTTACATCTTGCACACTGATTTCTACCTAGAGGCCGACTATGAGAGCCACCCCTCTCTGGGTTCCCTCGATCCCTTATTTCATATCCTCCCCCCTGGGCTTTCAGACTCATTAAAGCTGCTATGAATTTCCTATCCCTGCTTTCCTTGACATTCTCTCAGTTATTATATACTTTCCAGGCGGTTTCCAATAATCTGTTTATGTTTCTAGAATCTTCCCCCTCCGGTCACTGAAGTTTCTTTTTAATATCTGGAGCTGATTGTCCCATGAATAATGCTGCTAACTGTAATGCATCTCCCTCCCTTTCTGGCTCCAAGTAAGTGTACTTTCTGGCCACATCCATGAGTCACTGGTGAAAATCAGAAGAGGATTCATCTTTTCCTTGGACCACTTGATATGACTGACATATTTATAGCTTTTGGAATAGCATGTTTCATCCAAATATAACTAATCTTTGATATTGAATCAATAATTCCCTTTGACTCAGGTTTTTAGGACCCCACCAGGGATCTGCAAGAGGGAAATGCCAATCCACCATTCCCTGCTGAACATTCTGAGCATGCACTCTCTCAACCTCTTCCCTTGCTATTACTATAATTCTTTCACCTGGAGTTAGCAGTGTACCTGTATGTCATTCCCGTCTGGAACCCAAGTCTTGACAATGGTTTCAAAGATTTTAGCCACCTTCTCAGGATCTTCCCCAAATGTTCCTGCCAATTCTTTTCAAGATCTGAAATCTGTCATTGGGAGAGGTACCTTAACTGTAATCAGTCCTTCTGTCCCCATTGCCTGCTGGAGAGGGGCTTGAATCACCGCCTTTTCCTCATTCCTTCTCTTTCCTCCTTCATGGGTTCTCCCTGCCACCTGACTAAGCCCTTCATTGTTTTCTAAACCCTAAATCCTTTCTTCCACTCCTCTGTCAGCTTGACCACTTGTGCTTCCTTCACCTGGAGCTGGAGGAACCTGTTCAGCTGCAGCCTCAGCTCCTCTCTACCTCCTTCCAGGGCCTACCAAGAGTTCAGTTCCTTCCCCTGCACAACCATGCTTCATACATCACTTCCCAGTATTATATGATAACCATGTTGAGGAGATTTCTGCCTATTGTACTTCTCCAAAACTAACACTATAGAATCATTCAGTTCCCTTGGTATCAAACCACACATCCTTCTCAAATCTTGACTTTTTCTCAGTTCAAAGAACAGATCTTCATAGGCCACTTCGTTCCACCTCTCTTTTCTCTGGCAAAATTACATTAACTGTAAAACCATATAATAATCCACACTACCATTAACAGGCCACTTCTCTTGATCATCTATTAGATACTCTGGCCACCAACAATTACAGCATTCTATTAACTGTTTCCAAGTTAAAGGGCTGCCTTTAAACTTTTTCCATTGTTGTAAAATACAACTTTAAGGTGAACATCTTGGTATTCCCCCTTCCCAGGTTTGTGAAGACAAGCCTAATCCCATTATGATACCAAATCTCTAATTCCCTGACAACCACTTGTCACCGACATGTTCTATGAAAAATCCGTTCCTTAGGATTTTTCCCTCCTGAGAAGCTGAGAGGCCTCAGGAACAAACTGTAAACAATTCTTATCTGCTGCTGGGGAATGCACAGGGGGAATCTGTGATTGGTCTCATCTGTTTGTTTCTAATTAATGGCCAATCACAGTTCACCTGTCCAGACTGTCTCGGTCAGAGACCAGCCTTTGTTTTTCATTTCTTTTCTATTCTTAGCTTAGCCTTCTGATGAAATCCTTTCTTCTGTTCTTTTAGTATAGTTTTAATATATCATAAAATAATAAACCAAGCCTTCTGAAACATGGAGTCAACTTTCTTGTCTCTTCCCTCATCCTAAGACCCCTGCGAACAATGCAACAACCACTTTAGTGTCAGAGCCACAATTAATGCAAATCCAGACCTTGCAATTACTAAAAGATAACTGAAGATTAAACACACTCTCAATAATTAACACTAAAGCAGTAACTCTCGCTGTGCCAACACTTGAGAGCACTCTAAACACACAAGCCTAGCTTAGGAGATACTTTGACAATTTATGTTCTAACATTCACAATAAACAAACATTTAATACACATCAAATACTTTAAAACTTACACAATAAACAAACACTTGCATTTAACACTCTTACAGCGAATGAATTTTTCTTTTTTAAAATATATATACACTACGGGCATCCCCAAGTCAGGCAGGCTCAATAATACAGTAACACACATTTACAAATGAATTTACATTTCAGGCATTAATGCTTATCATAGGGTTTTAATAGGTGCAGAACACCTGGCAAACTGTCAGGACCCAGGACATCCCTCTGGCTGTCCTGAGCAGCCAAGACCCCTGCCAAGGGTCTCAGGGACCTTGGCACAGAGCCCAAAAATGCCTGTGGCTTTGATTATGACCCGTGGAGCAAATTACCAGCTTTGTATGAAGACCTGCAAGTCACAGCAGTTTAAGTAGTGTAATAATAAAATTATCACTGGGTGAAAAAATAGATTTTTGGGATCTCTAGAATGGGGGTTTCGGGGGCAAGATGGAGGGATTTGGGCATGTCCAGCCTTTCTTCTACTTCTTCTCTGCCTCCATCTTCTGCTGTGATGTTGGCACTTTTAGATTGGTTTAGAGTACAAGCTCATTGTCTAACATAGATGATAGGTATTGGAAAGTAATTGTAAATATTGTACACGTAGTTTTTAGTATAAAAAGATAACACTGCCCCAGGGGCAGGCAGAGTGCCTGGAACTGTCTTGCTGAGCAGACCTCGGCAGGACAGGAGAAAGAATTTTATAGATAAGATACAATAAAAAACCTTGAAACCGAGGAATGAAGAGCCCTGACTCTTTCTTCAAGCACCGGGCTGGGAAAAGAGACTTTTTAACTTTTCTCGGGGTCACTCTGACCAGCTAGAGACCCCGATTGCAAACCTCTCTACAAGGTGGCTAATGTGCATGCAGCACTGTGTCCGACTAATGCAAGGGCAAGTAGGACTGGAACCCATGTGTGCACTGCTGATTCTTGGTCATATAGTTTTCCAACTAGGCAGTAGGACTCAAACCCACACCCTTTGACACTCACAGTTTCACAATTATATTTAATAGAAAATAGCCAATTATATCATCACTAGTGATTCATTTTATAACCCAAATATCACACTCCTTTTTTATGGTTGTATCACCACTTTTATAACCCAATTGTATTATAGAGCTCAATTTCTGCAGCGATTTTCAGCTACAGCTTATGGTTAGGTATACCTTTTATGCCTTCAGTAATGCTCTAATAAAAGCCATGGGGCCTTGCCCTGAACTCACTATAACAGGAGATCAGAGGACCTCCCTGAAAAACCTTTGGTGCATGCTAAAGCCTCTCTCAATCCCATGAATCCGTGGCACGTCAGAAGCAGTGGTCCAGTCTGGGCCACCAAAAATTGTCGCCAAAAACATTGGGATGAATTAAACTCTCTAACATTTTTTTTTTAGTATTAGGGAGTTCTGGTAGATAGGGACAGGCGAACGGAAGATCACGCGATGTGACAGAAAGCGGCAGGATTCCTTTTCCCTTAATCCCCTGAGATAAGAGATCACCCTAGGAATGTAACTAGGAATGTAGCCCCCCTAACGCTAGTAACTTTCCACTCCTTACTAACCATAGATAGTACTGCAGACCCCCCTCTGACGTAGTGAAGCTCCCTAGACTATAAAACCCTACGAGATGAGACAATAAAGGCCTTTTGACCGTCTACCACATTGGTGTCTGCGTCTGTCATTGGCCCGAGTGACCCTGGTCAGTTTGGGTCGCCGTGCTGTCCCTCGAAACCAGGTCGCCTTGCCTTATAGCAGAAGGCAACATATCTGGTGCCGAAACCCGGGAAGGAGCTAGGGTAACGGGGTTCGCCTGGATGAGAGACAGCGGCTGCAGCGGCGGGTCCGTCTGCAGCGCAGGGGGGACGCCCCTGGGACCAGCGATCCTCATGGAGGCCATCGCGAAGGTCGCAAGTTTGGTTCATGAGCAGTGGGGAAATTAAATATGAGCTCAGGAATTTTAATCTTGCTATCACAAGGCTCCTAGAGCTGGGGACTATTGAACGTCCCGTAGAAATATTACATTCGGAAGTGTGGGAAAGATGCACCGCCGCTTTAGCAGAGGATAATAAATCCTCAAGCAGTGGCAAAAGCCTCAAAGCGTGGAGGAAAGTAGAAGAGGCCCTACGCAGGGCATTAGAAGAACAGGAGACGTGGAAAGCCGCGCGTACATGTTTATTAGCTACACCACAGCTGGGGATAGGAGCGGCGACGCAAACCATCTCTGAGAGCAATTTGATTGAAGGCAGGAATACGCGGGGGCCGGGCGCGTTCCACCCCTCCCCAAGCCCGAGCCCAAACCCCCTGGAGCCCCCAGGGGACCCCCCGACCCTCCCGCGGAGCTCGCCGGGTCCTAGCCCCCCCGCAGAACCTTTCAAAAAATCCGCGGTTTCCCTGTCCGTCCCTTCCCCGCCGGTCAGCGACCCGGCGCCGGAGGCGCAGCGGCGCGCATGGTCCTTTTGGGGGGAGCTGGCGGAGGAAGCCCGGGACGCCGAAAAAACGGCTGGCACGGACACGCGGGCGGCGGCACCACTGCCGCACACGGCAAAACATGATGCTGGCGACCCAGGAGATGGGCGGAGCGCATGAGTCCACGGCGGGAAAAGCCTGGAGGCACGAGTAGTTGCTGATGCGCATGCGTGGGAGACCAGCACAGAGCACATGCTCGGTCTAGAGCCGCGGATCCCCGCGAACGCGCATGCGCGGGAGACCAGCACAGAGCGCATGCTCAGTCTAGAGCCGCGGATCCCCGCAAATGCGCATGTGCGGGGTAGCGGCAAAGAGCGCATACTCGATCGGGGGCTGCGCTCAATACTGCTACCATATAAGGGAGAGATCCCTCCCTGCGGGAGGCAGGGCAAGCCCAGGGGGCGGGAGCGGCACCACCCCCGAAGGGAGGAGCGGGGTCGAAGCCGCACAAAACGGCATGGAGTGCTGGAAATGTATCGGCAGTCAACTTCCGACTCTGAGTCAAGCGACAGCTGCTCAGACAGTTCGGAAGAGCCGACCGAGTCCGGCTGGGACTCGGAAGCCGAGAGAGCAGAATTAATGCGGTTTCAAACGAAACCGAATAAAGCTTTAAGCAATATCGGGAAACAATCACAACACAAACTCACCGATTGGGGAAAAATAAAAATAGCTTGTGCGGATTGGGCACCCGCAGCCACGATACATGCCTTCCTGGTGAGAATCACCGGAGTGCAGGGGAATCAACAAAGGACATATACCCCGGTAAATCCCAAAGATGTACAAGCGATTGTCAAAGCGATTTCAGAAAAAGGGATCAATTCAGTTGTAGTTTCCACTCTTGTGGATGGCCTTTTTAGCAATGACGATCTGCTTCCCTTTGATATTATACAAATAAGCTGCATGCTTTTCGACGGGGCAGGGCTGATTGTATTTAAGCAGGAATGGAGGGATCATTGCACAACCGCACTAGCCCAGGCTTCTGGGGAAGGGCAGCAACTGCACGGCTCGAGCCTGTCCAGACTGCTAGGGAAGCATGACCAGGTAGCCACACCACAGCAACAAGCCACACAGTCGAGGGCTGAGGAAGTCAGGGCAACAACTCGAGCTGCCAGAGGCCATACGTGCCACCTCTCGGGTGGTAGCCAAACCATCACCGTGGTCCACCATAAAGCAGGGAGAGAGTGAAAGCTTCACGCAGTTTGTAGATCGCCTGCAAGCAGCGGTAGAGTCCTCTACCCGGCCTGCGGCGGCAAAGGGCCCCATGGTGGCCGACTGCCTGCAGCAGCAGTGTAAATCCGTCACCAAAGATATCTTGCGCTCCCTGCCGGCCGGGGCCAGCTTGGCTGACATGATTAAACATGTTGTAAGAGAAGAACAACTGACACCCATTCAAGCAGCCGTCCGCACCCTAACCAGTGCAACGGCGTACTTTAAATGTGGTCAGGCAGGCCACGTCGCAGCAAGCTGTCCCCAGCCGGCACAGCTTTCCCTGGCAGCACCCCCACTCCAAGCACGCCCGAGAGGAAATGTCTTGGTTTTGGACAAGACAAGCTCCTCTCTGTTGGAGCTGCGGGAAGAGAGGCCACCTCGCTAGGGACTGTAGATCCCGGCCCCGGGGAAACGGGAGAGGGAGGGGGCGCGCGGGCCATACTCAGCCTCCTCCCACTGCGAATGCAAGACGGCCCATCTATGCCAACCCCCAGTGGGGCAGGGGACCCTCATACCCCATGTCCCCACAGGGGGCAGTCAGTTTCGCACCCCCGCCAGCAGCACAATGACAGAGTTGCGCAGCACCGCCAGCAGTACTTTCGCATCCTCCACCGCCACAAGCCACGCCGGTGCCACAGGGCCAGCAGGGGACACCCCAGAGCGGGACCCCTGGGTGGCCCTGGCCATGAAAATAGGGAAGGAGCCCCTGATGGTGTGGGGGACATGCTGCCTTTATGGCAGTCAGGATCCTCACGTCATAGGGCTTCAGTTTTGGGCGGACACGGGATCAGACTGCACGATTTTCCCCCAAGCGCATTGGCCCGGACGTTGGCAATTCAAAGAAGTCCCTCCAGTGAACGGAGTGGGAGGGCAATCCCGGGCGTGGAAAAGCACCCAGCTGGTGGCTATAACACTTCACACGAAAAAGGGACCAGAACAGACAGTAGCAATCTACCCCTACATTTTGCAAAATTCTCCACCCCTGATAGGAAGGGACGTCCTTGCTATGCTAGGAGTCAGGATCAAAAATTTATCATGAGGGCCACTGCCGTACACCCTCCGCTGCCGATCAAATTGACTTGGAAATCATCAGACCCCGTATGGGTCGAGCAGTGGCCCCTGTCAGAGCCTCGAGTGGCAGCCTTGCTGGAACTGGTCGACCGCGAACTGCAAAAGGGTCACATAGAACCCTCCATCAGCCCATGGAACACCCCTGTATTTATGATCCCCAAAAGGTCTGGAGAAGGTTATCGCCTCATCCACGACCTGAGAGAAGTGAACAAGACAGTCCGACCCATGGGTCCAGTTCAGACACTGCTACCCATGAACTCAGCCATCCCCAAAGGGCAACCATGCGCAGTGCTGGACATCAAAGACTGTTTCTTTTCGATACCCCTGCACCCTGAGGACAGAGAACGATTCACCTTTTCCGTTGTGTTCCCAAACGGCAAGCGGCCCAACCTCCGCTTCCAATGGAGAGTATTATCACAAGGTTTGGTGGACAGCCCGACCATATGCCAAATCACCGTGGACAGAGCACTGACGCCAGTCCGACACTCCTACCCCACCGCAACCATCATTCAATACATGGACGACATCCTAGTCGCTGCACCATCGGCAAGCCAAGTAGATCACCTGGTGTCCACAATCACGGAAACCCTTCAGGCCAACAGCTTCGAGATCGCGAGCGCAAATATCAAGAGAGGACCCTGCGTGACCTTCCTGGGAGTGGGGATCACAAGCTCCTATGTGACCCCCCCCAAGGTGAAGGTCCGTCGAGACATCAAGACGCTCCATGACATGCAATGCCTGGTGGGATCGCTGCAGTGGCTTCGCAACATCGTCCTAATTCCTCCCGAGGTCATGGACCCTTTATATGACCTCCTGAAAGGAAAGCACCCCTGGGAACCCAAGGAGCTGACACCGCAAGCAACGAGCTCCCTCGACTTCATCGAACGCCAGATGTCCACTGGCACACTTGCCAGGTGGAATCCAGCCATGCCGCTGGACCTATACGTCCACTTTACACCGAAGGGAGGAGTGGGAGCACTGGCTCAAGGACCTTCCGAAAAGTCCCGACCGATCCAATGGGTGGTCCTCAGAAGACCCGCTCGTGCATTTTCTCTGGGAATCGAATGCATCGCCAACCTCATCATGAAAGGCAGGAAACTCGCCTTGAAACACCTAGGAACCGAGCCGACAAGAATCCACCTTCCTTTCCGCAAGCAGCCGATCACGGAGTCAACCACAATATCGGAGCACCTAGCCCTTGCTCTCACTGGCTTCAGAGGAGAAATCTCCTACTCCGCCAGACCACCCTGGACTCAGCTGCTGACCATTGTCGACATGGACATGCCGCCAAAGGTCATGGACCGACCGCAACCAGGACCAACGGTCTTCACAGACGCTTCCTCCACGACTTCTACCGCAACAGCAGTGTGGCAGGCAGGAGAACAATGGCATTGCGTCAAAGCATGTGACCCCACGCTGTCAGTGCAACAACTGGAGGCAGCAGCAGTGGTCTTGGCGTGCGGACTCTTCCAAGATGAGCACCTCAACATTGTAACGGACTCCATATTCGTGGCAAGGCTCTGCCTAGCCATGGCAGGACCAGGTGTGTCAATATCTGCAGCAGCCCTAATTCTGGAAGAAGCGCTCTCCTCGCAACAGGGCACCGTGTCCGTCATTCACATCAACAGCCACAACCCAGTCAAAGGTTACTTCCAGACCGGCAACGACAAAGCGGACGCCGCAGCGAAAGGCGTATGGACGTTGCAGGAAGCTCGTCAACTGCACGAGTCACTCCACATCGGAGCCAAAGCACTGGCGAAAAGATGCGGGATCTCGACAGCAGATGCAAAACATGTGGTAGCCACCTGCCCTCATTGCCAGAAGTCACCCCTATGGACCAGTGGGGTCAACCCGAGAGGTCTCAAGCCTTCAGAGATCTGGCAGTTGGATTTCACCTTGTGTCAACTGCTGAAGCCCTGAGCATGGCTTGCAGTGACAGTGGACACTTATAGCGGAACGATCGTAGCCACACAGCACCACAAAACTAACTCTAAGGCCACAATTCAGCACTGGCTGACAGCCATGGCATGGCTTGGTATCCCCAAGCAGATCAAAACTGACAACGGTTCCAATTTCACCTCCAAACCAGTGCAAGAATTTGCCTCAAAATGGGGCATCACATTAGTGCAAGGTATCCCGTATAACAGTACTGGGCAGGCCATAGTTGAGCGAGCAAATCAGACCCTGAAAACCAGGCTAGAAGTGTTGGCGAAAGCAGAGGGCTTTGCCAATTCCATTCCCCCAGGAGATCAGGCGCGTATACTGGCAACCGCTTTGCTAGCACTGAATCAATTCCCTAGGGGAGATGAAACAAACAGTCCCGTTCAAAAACACTGGGCCACCCGAGCGCTAGAGGAGAGCCCGCAGGTTGTAATTAGAAATAAGCTAGGCGAATGGGAACGGGGCTGGAGGCTGATGCTCACGGGGCGAGGGTACGCAGCTGTCAAAAAGGACAGCAAGATCGGGTGGTGTCCACTTAAGTCAATCAAGCCCGACCGTCACAATGAGCAGAATGAGACTGATGAGAGTTGAGAGTTTCTGTTTACAGGACATGCTTGTGGGGCGTCCTCGTGATGCGTACATCCCCGTTCCAGAGGAAAGTGACAGACCACCAAGCCTCCAGGCAGCTCCCGAGAGACCCACACGGGTGAGACCCAAGCATCAACGGTGTTTCTGTGTGCTCTTGCTGTTGGGGCTTGTCGCCAGAGGGCAAGCCAGCCCAGACCACTACCCCCATCAGCCATTCAGGTGGGTCATGCGACACCTTGGTAGTGACAAGGTGCTCAAAGAAATCACCACACCAAACGCCCCATCCTTCGTGCTTCGCATTACCGACCTGTTTCCAGGACGACCAAAGGTAGACCCCTATTCCCCACACGCCACACACATGTACCTATCCTACTGGTGCCCAGCCTCAAACCCAGGGAAAAGCTACTGCAATCAGCCAGGGTGGGGATATTGTAGGCACTGGGGCTGCGAAACCATTGTTACAGATGCCAGACCGTCAGGGCCTGGGTGGGAGCCACAAGAGCCCGACAAATTCTTACAGTTCACCTGGGCACCCACCAGCTGCAAAACACCTGTCTTCCTCCAGGGAAGTTTCTATTGAAACTGTCATAAAATCCCTAAATTTTGGAAATGCTCTGACTACAACATGACGGTTTTGCAGCCAGATCACCCCAGTTGGGCCATAGGCAAAACGTGGACAGTAGTCCTTCAAGGGTTGAAAGAGAGGGTGAATGTGCGAATTATCAGGCTCCAACAGTCGGCACCCCGAGCGGTTGGACCCAACAAAGTGATTAAAAACGTGCAGAAAGGGAGAAACACGACCTACCCCAAAGCCTTGCCCACAAAGGTCACCGATATCCCAACCGGCCATGCGGAAGCCTTCCAGATAGGCCGCTCAGCCGGGTCAGACTCGGACCCAATCCTTCGCATGCTAGAAGCTACCTTTCTATCCCTGAACGGATCCAACCCGAACCTAACCGACTCCTGCTGGCTTTGTTACGATGTTAAACTCCCCTTTTACGAAGGAGTCGCTTTAAATACCCCCTTCAGTTACTCCACAGCCGATGCCCCTCACCAGTGCAGGTGGGACACCCCCCGCAAAGGAATCACCCTGAGTCAAGTCACAGGCCAGGGCAGATGCTTTGGCAATGCAACCCTAGCTAGGCGGAAAGGCAATGTCTGCACCAAAGTTGTCAAGCCCGACAGGAAGAACAATAAGTGGGTAGTCCCATCTGCATCTGGGATGTGGGTTTGCCAGCGATCTGGAGTGAGTCCCTGTGTGTTCCTTGCCAAATTCAATGACTCTAACGACTTTTGTGTCCAAGTTCTGATTGTTCCTAGGGTCCTGTACCACTCAGACAAAGAAGTTTACCACCTTTCTCAATAACCCAGCCGGCTCCACAAAAAGAGAAATAATGACAGGTATAACTATCGCAATGCTGCTTGGCCTAGGAGCAGCCGGAACGGCCACAGGTGTCTCAGCCCTAGTGACCCAACACCAAGGACTGTCCCAGCTGCAAATGACCATCGATGAGGACCTGCAAAGGATCGAGAAATCCATTTCCTTTCTAGAGAAGTCAGTCTCCTCACTCTCAGAAGTGGTCTTGCAGAACAGGCGAGGACTGGACCTCCTGTTCATGCAACAAGGAGGCCTGTGTGCTGCCTTGAAAGAGGAGTGTTGCTTCTACACGGACCACACGGGAGTCGTTAGAGACTCCATGGCAGAACTCTGAAACAGACTGGCTCAGAGACAGAGAGACAGGGAAGCCCAACAGGGTTGGTTCGAGTCCTGGTTCAATCAATCACCATGGCTAACCACCCTAATTTCTACCCTAATAGGTCCATTGGCAATGCTACTTTTAGCTATTACCTTCAGACCATGCTTGCTGAACAAGCTAGTCTCATTCGTTCAGACCCGTCTAGAATGGGCCAACATCCTGTTCATAGCCCGGCAACAAATGCTATGAATTCAACCGGGAACACTGCCAGTCACAAGATTTTCTAAACCTGTCTGGCAAAAACTTACTCAGGTTTACCAAACCCCTCTCCCTTGTCAAATTACAACCTTATACCTCATTTCAGTGCCTATGTCTATGACTACCTCATTCATTTGTGAAAAAGGGGGGGGGGGAGATGTGGTAGATAGGGACAGGCGAACGGAAGATCACGCGATGTGACAGAAAGCGGCAGGATTCCTTTTCCCTTAATCCCCTGAGATAAGAGATCACCCTAGGAATGTAACTAGGAATGTAGCCCCCCTAACGCTAGTAACTTTCCACTCCTTACTAACCATAGATAGTACTGCAGACCCCCCTCTGACGTAGTGAAGCTCCCTAGACTATAAAACCCTACGAGATGAGACAATAAAGGCCTTTTGACCGTCTACCACATTGGTGTCTGCGTCCGTCATTGGCCCGAGTGACCCTGGTCAGTTTGGGTCGCCGTGCTGTCCCTTGAAACCAGGTCGCCTTGCCTTATAGCAGAAGGCAACAGGGAGTAGGCATTACTTTATTCTGGCCAGGGTGTGTAGCAAGCTCTGGGCTTCCTAGGGCCCCATCGAGGGAAGAGGCTCAAAACGCCAAGTCACGGTGAAATAGCAAAAGAAGCCCCTCTCTTCCGCCTTTTGGACCCCAGCTTATCTCTCTATAACCCCATAGGTCACTTCTCCTTAACCCCTGCTATTGCACAATTTCTGATCCCTTCTTGCCCTATGTAATGGGCTGTTTTAGCCCATTCTGGTTAGAAGAGCCATCACTGGAACCCTTCACAGACGCCCAATAAAACCATTGCTGTGGAACGCCAGGACGCATCTTCTCCTCTCTCACGTCTACCTCATGGCCAGCCTGGGCTCCTTAGCAAGCAAAAGAGCTGAAATCATAAAAGAGCTGATATTCACTAAAGAGCTGATATCCCTTAAGCTTGATAAGGTTGCCTGCGGCTAAGAGCGGCTTGGGTACTCAGACAGTCCGTCCCCAAAGGACTGAGCTATCCAGCCCCGTTCTGCCTGCTTGGGGGCAAAAGTGCCCAGAAGGAAGCTGGAATAAGGGTGCATAGGAATGGATCCACCTACATGCACACGACTTTCAAAACTTTTCAATTATTTATACATTTTTAGCAAGCAAAGAAATTATTGTTCAGTGGTTCTAAATTACATAATTCTCTTCATTAATTAGTATTCTGTCTTCTATTGGTTATTGATTTCTCACTTCTCATGCTAATTAGTCCACATTTTTCCCTCTTTTTATTATATTTTTCCCAGACAGGGAGTCTCCAGCAGATAATGAATTGTCTTTGTTAGTCTCTTCTTTTTCTTCCGGTTACCTCAACATATCCTTGGAGGGCTATATATTCTGGATTCCAGGTGTTCACACTTAAGCTCCCCCAGGCTTTGTTCATTGAAGTTTATCAGGGTTAGTTTAGCAAAACCTAAAGTTTTGGTAATCTAATAACCACACTATAACAATAGCACTCTGTGAGAAAAGCTTAGCTACATGCTGGCTAAAGTGGAAAATTACACTCCTTAAGACTAATAAACTGATTATGATTAAAACAATTAATTTAAAAGTTAATGAAACAATTAATTAGAAAAATTAATTAGGACGGTTGTATAATTTCAAACAACCCCACCTGGAAGCAAAGAGGCATTTCAGTTGGGCCCCCAATGAAACTAGCTGATTTTCAGTTGGGAGTGGCTGGAAGAATTAGAAAACTGCACAAGGAAGATAATCCCTACTTTCATGTCTTAGGTAGATTAATGAAACAGATTTCCTTCTCATTGAATGCAGATTTAGTTAATCTAAGTGTAAATTATTTTTTTCTTCATTTCCTTTACCTGCAGCCTCTGAAATAACTGTTCTTTCAGCAATAAAATTCTGCATTGTACAAAGATCAAGAAGAAATTACTCCAAGGACTGAACCTTAGCGGCATGCCCAAAAGCTCCCAGAAGGCTGGGGTGTGATTGCTATATTTCAGTAATAACAACAAATTGTACTACTGTCTGTCCTGGATTGCCAAGCAAATTGTATTCCATTTTCCATCTGTATGGCAGTAGTCTTCTGTTAAGTGGGCAGTTTTCCTTATTTCTTCCACAACTAATCCTCCCTGGGGGGAGACATCTGCTGATAATAGGCTATCGAATGTCACTGCATGACTGATAAGAACTACAGCATTCCATTGTGAGATGCTTTGCCCAGAGGGAGGAGCCAAGCATTCCTACCCAGATATAATCTTGAGATTCTGGAACACCAGCACAGCTTCTCCACTGGATTTCCCAGAGGAACAACTGCCTCTTCCACTGGATCTTCAGAGGAAGACTACACCCTTTCTACAGGATCCCTGCTCCAACAGAACCACACCTGACACTCCAGGGGGAGTGCAGCCACCATTTCAATTGGACTGATACCAACACCCTGACCAATAGGGTGTCAGGTTGTATTCTGACTCTGACAGTGTTGTTTTGGTTTACTGCATTGTTTATTTAATCTTTTAATTTTCTTCCCTAATAAAGAACTGTTATTCCTGCTCCCATATTTTTGCCTGAGAGACCCTTAATTTAAAATTTATAGCAATTCAGAGGGAGGGGCTTTACATTTTCCATTTCAGGGGAGCCTCCTGCCTTCCTTAGCAGACACCCGTCTTTCTAAACTAAGACACTGACATTAGATCAGCTTTGTGAGGAGAATTTAAATGTGTTCTATGAACACATTTGAATAAAGATAATTTTGTGCAGAATTCATTATTAGTTTAGACATCCTTAGGGGCTGATCATGTTCAATTCCTTGCTTGCAGAATCAGGCCTACGGCAATAATCAGCAACATAAAACTTTCTCAACTTTTAAGAATTTTTTGCTTATACTTGCAGTTTTTAAAACAGGTACTTAAATTAAGTCCTTGGCATCCAGCTCTTTGCAAACCAACACATGGAAGGTATCATGACACTTAGACCTGCCCATAAAAAATATATTCAAAATTAGTTGATCTGAATTATTTTTCAACTATTTTCAAGTACTGATTTTTTTGATCCTTCCTCAATAGTATTTAAACAAAACCAGACAGGTTTAGTGCTGAAGATCTTAGGACTAGATTTGCAGAAGTACTTTGAGCCCTAAAGATGCCTACTCTGCAATTCTCTAAAAGTCTTTGGTATAAATGAAGCTGCTACATCATTATGTGCCTAAGCCCTTTTGTAAATCTTGGTTTTAGTGAGTAACAAAAAGATGGGAATTTTCTCAGTTAAATTCTATTTATTTGATATATATTATTTGTCCTGGTTTAGGGCTAATTTGGGAGAAAACCTCCAAAAGCCGTCCCCCCCAGAAAGCAAACCCACATGGCCCCTCCCCCAACCAGTTCGGGAAAAAATTTCCTTGGAGAGAAGTGATAAATTGTCACCCTAGGACAAATATTCTCTCACGTAATTATTTCTTTAATTTCTGTCTACTTACTTTTTGTAAACAAGGCTTTGTACACTTCTTTGCATCCCAGCAGATGATCAGGCTCAGGCAGCTCCTTTGCTTTCACCTGATTGTTTTACTATTCACAACACAATAGGATTATTGACCTATTTTTGGAAAAGAACAGGAACAGAAGAGTTGTAACACCAATCTGTCGGAACTTCCAATGAAGTATCTTATTCAAGAAAATTGCGTGATGCAGAATACTCAAGTTAGAATTTACCTACAGCTAATAAAAGTACTGAAACCTCATTCCAGAAAGCACAAAATGGTATAATTTTACTCACATTATCTGCCTGGTTTGCTTTTTGCAGTCTTTTCAGTAGGCCCGGTGTTTACAGTGCTGACTGGCACACTGCTAGAAGCCTAGTTCACCCTACAGTCTAATTTACTATACACTTTATTTTCCATGTTAGTCTGTTGTACTTCCTTGTATAATAATATCCTAAATAACTCAATTAATTATGTACACTTTCTACATTGACTGCATACATTTACAAATTGAAGGAGCCCTGGTACAGCTCTTGCTCTACTTTTTGTTGTGCTCACATCTGTTAGGGGTGAATATACTCTAAAATTTTGGCCTGTTTATGAGATGCCCAACATTTTGAAACAGTGGCTGAGGTTACCTTCCCAGTGACAGGAAGCACAGCAGAAGGGACATTTTTTTCAGATATCCTCACACTGTCAGAACATGTATTTCTGTCCAGCTGCACACTTGTCATCAATCTCCATTTCTACAGCCATTTGAAATACATGGGAGTGATTTTCTCAGGCAGTTTACTCCTTTCTCATTGCAAGGTCATTCCAGACCCTTAGAAAATTCCCAGCTTTCAGATTTAGAGCATGAACTGTGAGAGTAGTGGTAGCAGAGGAACTTATTGTTTAGGGTGAGATGGGGGTTGATTGGTTTAGAAAACCCAATCCACCCCAGCAAAGATTACACCCACCTTTTACCAGGTGAAGTTCTCATTGATAAAGGTACAATTTGTTGCAACAATGTGGGCAAAATATCCAATGATACAGAGATCAAAAACAATGGGAAAATAGCACAGCCTTTTAAGGCATATCTTAGGTAGGATTTTAGGGAAAATAAATCTTAAATAACAATCCAAAACAGCTGAAATGGTTTTGGTTTTGAATCTTTTAAAGAGCACTCTGTTTTGGCAGAGAGGACAAAGCAGGAATTAATTTTAATTCCTTACTAAACACAATGACATCTAAAACGCTTCACAATTGGAATGCAGGTCAGTAGCAGAATGCATCTTCCCAGGAGGAGGCAAAGCTGGTCTTTATTATGAAGTCAGTAGTTTTATGGTCTCCTTCTGCCTGGAGCCTGTCTCCAGGTTTTCAAAAACTTTGTTACCACTTTATATATTTATAGTTCAGAAGCCTAAGAACAATTTTATGAAGTAACTTATTTTAAAATAAAATCCTGTTTTATTATAATTCGAATTCCTCAAGCATGTTAAAGAGATTTTAGTTGGAGGGTGGGGTTTTTTTTGAAAGACAGGACTGCAGCATTCTAAACCACTGCAACACAATATAAAGCAACAATTCTCTTGCATCATGCCTCTGCTGCTTTGCTTCAGGAAAGAATGGCACAATATTTCCAGGAAAATTATTAATGGAAGTATCATATCGAGACTTTCTGCTTTTAGTAAGTTAATTTTACATATAGTGTAACTCCTTTAGCTCATCCTCAGATTTCACGTGAAAAATCTAAACTCTTCATAATTTAAACATGACACTTCTGTCACCACAATGCAATCCATAATTCTTAAGCAAGGTCAAGAACTGACATAGCTTTTAAGGTGAAAGCCTGAGAGTACACTAGCAGTTAATTAAATCAAGATGCTAAGATACATTTACCTTTCAAAGCTAGATTTATTCATAAGTTATTAGTTATTAAACATAAACTCCAATCACACCAAATAGATGATAGATGAAAAGCAGCTCCAGTGAGGAAAATAGAAGAACTTGACTTTTCAAACATTTTAAATTAATGTGCTAACTGCCACTTTTGTGGCAAAAGAAACTCTCTCCTGTAAGTGATAAGGGGTTTTATTCAGCTAAAACACACAAAGAAAAAAAGTCTCACCATGAGAGGAGAAATACCACCAGTTCATATTGGACACAAGGGAATAAAATCCTTAGGACTGAATTCCTTTAATCCATTTTCTTGTCACAAACTTTTGTGTACCTCTTTGTGGCAATTCCAATTGCAACACCATTGCTTTCAAACTGCAAATAAAAGACAGCATGACAAATGGGATGTTAAAAAAGGACTTCACACCCAGAACAGTAACAGCTGGTGATGAAAATTACTTTTAGAAGCAGGGCTAGTGATCTATGAAATCTGCAGCAAAAACCAAAGTGGTGGTGTCCCTTTAGCTTTACAAATAATTATTACTTCAGGAGGGGAACGAGGGCAGAGTCAAGATATATAAATCTTTGCATTTTGATAGAAGAGATAAATAATAAATGTACAATTTAGATGCACTAAACATTTTTCCCCATTACAAGAGGCAGAGGTGGCTAAAGAGTGTATTTTGGGGATTTTTTAATTCTGCTTCATGTATCTGGTGTAATGTACCAATTATTCAAATTTTTTCTTCTCTTTTATATTCTCTGAAAGAATAGCCAGTCATTAAAAAAAAAAAAAAAAAAAAAAAAAAACCTAAGCTGTTTCAGAAAACAGGTGCAATTCCTATCTTTCCAAGACCTACCAGAAGCTGTCTTGAAGTAACTATTTCTAGTTGGCTTAGTACCAGCAACTCCCTTTCATAAGAAAATAGCCACAAAACTGTCTAAAAACATGCAACAATTTATTCTTTTGCTGTGCTCCTGCTTAACTATGGCTGGGTCCTTTATCTGCAGTTTTCCTGGTTAGCTAAATGCATTAATCTTACTTTATAAATTCCAGATTCATCCTCCTGATCTCTTTTCGTGGCTGAAGGTGCCTGTGGATTTCCACTGCTGCCTCCTCGACCTTGTTTTGTGGCTATTGTTTCTTGCACAGCTTTCTTGGGCCACACATGCCTAATTAAAGGTGCGATAATGGGATAGATATATGGTTCCAGGAATTTCTTGTAGACCCAGAGGAGGACCGGAATGACAATGCAAGGAATGCACACCATAGCTTCCTCTTGTTCTGTGACAAAGCTGGTGAGGAAAAAACCAAAATAACTTAGGATGACTGTTTGTATGCCATGAGCTAAAAAAAGTGTCTTTAAATAATGAAGAAAGATTTTAGTTGATATTCAAACATAAGAGATTCTTAAATTATGGACAAGCTGTTAATGTTTCAAAAACGCTG
This sequence comes from Serinus canaria, assembly GCF_022539315.1. Lineage (NCBI taxonomy): Eukaryota > Metazoa > Chordata > Aves > Passeriformes > Fringillidae > Serinus > Serinus canaria. Next base: position 18,202,443 of record NC_066342.1, read on the forward strand.
TGTTTCAATCTTATAAAGTTCTCAACAAGGAAAACATTCTTGATATTTTAACAAAAAAAGAGCTTGCTATTAATTAATCAGTTCTACAGCTGCAACTCTGAAAAACAAATTCAGAAAATAAAGGTTTTTGCTTAAACCACACAAAACCAGTTTAAGCAGCAAGCTGCAGATATTAGCCCACTTCTTACTATATTATAACAGTGGGTCCAAAAGGTTTGCTTTTCATATTCCCTTTTTATTTAAGGTGAAATTAGACAGCAGGACTCCAATCTACCCAATGGCTGGCTATCACTGAAGGGCAAGTCAGTGGGAGGGGAAGAGAATCCCAGTCAAGATTTGAGAGAAGCAAAATATGGGTTACTTCCATCACTTGATCCCACACCAATCCCATACAACTAGCCAAACTATTAGAAAATTAATCCTTCCCTCTCTCCCCAAACCAGGAGGAACTCTTCAAAAACAGGAGCCTGAAGTCTGAGATGAAAAAAAAAGGGGAAAACCAAAGCACAGAGGCAGAAAAGTTCAAATGGGAGAGGAAGCAGTTAAGTAGGATTAGAGCTGTCCCTCTCAGTGCTGATGAGCAATATATATTGTATTATATATATCACTGCTGAGCAATATATACACTCTGCTGCACAGCAGCAACTTTGCCCTTTACATTCCACCTTTCTAGGCTGCTATCTGAATTCTTACATTAAGAAGCAAAACAAAAGCTTTCCAAGATGGAGAATGAAGAGACAGATGTGCTCACTTCATCTGGGATCAGTTTGACTTTTTTTTTTTGAGCTATCCTAAAGATTTTTAGCCCTCTGGAAGAACAAAATATCGATTTTCAGTTTACTTTCAAGTGTAGCTTTGGCTGCTTCAAATATAGTTTTACAGGATCTACTTTATGAAGTCAGAGAGAAATCTTCAGTCAAAAGAACACAAATGAGTTAATCCTTTAAAACCATTCAAAAAGATAATTCAGATACTTTCTCTGCCAGAACTTCCTAGATACAAAGTTTACAGCAATACCTTGTGAATTCGTCCACCAGCTAAAGAATGTGGCTGGAGGGAACACCCCAGGCTGGCCTTCTGAGCCAACTGTATGTGTCTCTGCAGCCAGTTTGTGTGAAGATTTCAGACCAAAAAATAAGTTGTACCTCTGCCAGATGTAAAAGCAAGCCATTGGAAGTATAACACCTGTCCTAATAGCGTGAAATACCGTTCACAAGTTTCTTCTGTGATTTGGTGATGCTCTGTTCCTTGGTTAGCAAGAAAAAAAAAAACCCAAACAAAAAAACAACCACAAAAAAACCCAAAAAAACTGCGGCAGGGTTTCTCCCCCCCCCCCCCCCGCTGAATTAAAGGCAGGAGCACAAGTATTTTTCTGAATCGGTCAAGTTCCACTCAAACACGCGTTGAAACCTAAGAGCTCCACACCTAGGCTATCCCACACACATAGGCTATCACATTTCGGGGTTCACTCCGTCCGCTCCCGGTAAACGGAGCCGCTCCGGGCCCATAGAAGGGCAGCCCCCAGCCGGGTTAGAGAAGCGGCAGATAACGAAAGGACCCTGAGGGAGGCCGCCCCACACTCACCTCCGTCGGCACCAATCCAGCGCTTCTACCGACAGCCACAGCTTCCTCAACCACACCGGAAATAATCCCCACGCTTCCGACTCACTCGCGGCCAATAGAAGGCAGCGTTCGCGTCATGTGGCCGACGCCCCGCCCCCAGGAGCCGCATTAGCGCCCGGCGGTGGCCACCAGCCACCGCGTCCCGGCCGCAGCCACCATCAGGCGCCTGGAATGGGCCAGGACACTGGGGCAAGGAAAGTGAATGCCTGCGTGTGTTCCAAATTATCTCGCTTTATATATGAATAATAGCAGTAAGTCAACAACATCCCCAGCATTGCAACAACAAGATTCCCGACTACTGTGCTCACTGCCTGTGGCTGTCCCACAGCAACACCCTGCTGAAGCCAAAGCAGAGAAACACACAGGATAAATCTAAACTTTCTAATTTTATTTATGTACATCTGGCAGAGCACATTTAATCCCGGGCCATTAGCTTTTGCTTCTTCAGCTTCTTCTGGGATATCTGAAAAACAAACCCAGAAATGAGAAAATGGCAAAATGAGAAAACACCTTCTCAAAACATGTTACAAATAAATTTACAGTTATCTTTTGAAGGTACTGAGAACTGTTAGAAATTTGTTTACATGTTTACAAAATTATTCACTGATCGTATTTGTACATACATAAGTGTCCCTACAAGTACTACATTGCTTACAGGCTCACAATTTCAATTTTATTGCAGCACATCCCAGTTTCACACACATGGACTGAGGAAGGGAAGAACAAACTCCCTGTACTATATAAACCCCTGAAAATCATTTTCTGAAGTTATCAATGTGGTGTTCACAATAAATATTGAGGTTGCTCAGAAAGAACTTATAAGGTTTTTTTCATAGGTATTCCAAAGGTGTCCTAAGATAGTCATCACAGCAACCCTTCTGCCTGAAAAATGCCAAGTATGAACACTCAGCTCTCCTGCTGCTGACAATTAAGAGGACTTAAGAGTATGATGCTCTACCTTTTTCTTTTGAGCAACTTCCTCCTCTGGCTTGGGAACAATCTGCTCCTTCTCAGTGAGGATCATCTCGGTGTGGCAGGGCGAGCTCATGTAGGGGTTGATCCTACCATGTGCTCTGTATGTGCGTCGGCGCATTTTGGGAGCCTTGTTGACCTGGATGTGCTCAATGACCAGAGAATCCACATCAAGACCCTAGCAGGGAGACGAATAAAACTTGTGACTTGTTTTTTATCTTCAAATAAATAGTCTCCACAACAAAATTGTGAACAATCACCCCCCCCCCAGACACATACCACTGCTGGCAAATAAAACAGCTTAATTTTGCAGTGTCACAGAACTGAGCAAGCTCCAAAGTCAGAAAAACAGAGACCTCCCCTCTACACATCACAATTTATTTAAAATTATGCCAATGGTTTAGAAAGAGACAATTATTATTTCACAGTTACTTCAAAGGCGTCGTAAGACAGTCACCACTGCCATCAAAATTACTACATTAAGCACTAAGTATATTACAAAGATACAAACCGACCAAGAGTTCACATTTTGCTTTGTTTTGTAGTTTTTAGGAGACCTAAACACCACTTAAACAGTTGATAACCACATGCAAACTATCTCCCTGTGAAAAATTATTACTCCCATTTTAACTTGAAAAACACACACAGCCTAATTCAAATAAAGAGTATACCAACAACTTGATACAATTCAGTTTCATTGACAAAGCAGGCATTACCTGGCTTTCCATGTCAGAGACACCCAGTTCAGGAGTGCTGACACACAGCACGACATGAACACTTTGCATTCAGTAATACTGACACAGCCTACCTTGAGCTCAGCATTGCTCTCTGCATTTTTGAGCATGTGCAGCAAGAACTCTGCACTCTTCTTGGGCCAGCGTCCCTGCGTCCAGCCCCACTGCTTGGCCTGGAAGAAGACAACAATTAATCCATTTTTGTCCCAGTACAATACAATTTACCCTTCAGGCACCATTAACTTGCCATTACATCCCCTTCTATAAAGATTGCATAACAAAACAATTAAATTTGATCAATTACTTGACACTGCAAGTAGATGCAATGCTGTACTAGAATTAAAAGCAACACTTTTCTCCCTCTTGAGCAACCTGGGCTAGTGGAAGGTGTCCCTGCCCATGGCAGGGGGGCTGGAATTAGATGATCTTTAAGGACCCTTCCAACCCAAAACATCCTATGATTCTATATTTTAATACAAAGTTATAATCAACAATGACACACTATTCTCCATACCATCTCAAATTCATCTTTTCCTCTTAACCAGAAAAAGCATCCTTCTCACATTTTCATCTTGAACCTCACCTGGGCACATCTACCGACTCCCCCGTTGTAGCGCTGGAAGGGAACACATTGCTTCTTCAAGGTGATGTCCTTTAAGTACTTGGTGGCCTTGCGGATGTGCATGCCCTTGATGGCCTGGGCAGTTTCTCGAGTGTTCTAGCAATACAGAGCACAGTGAAGTTTTTAACACATCTGTACAAGTTACAATGTGAGCAAAACCACTCCTCTGTCCTGGATCCTATTATTTTTGCTACAAACTCAATTTGAAGGAAGCACTCACACACATAAAAAAGCCCCACACCTAAATTAAGAATGAAGAATAATTAAGAACACTTTTTTTTTTTTTTTTTGCTACCTACTTTTCTAATCCTTGGTGTGACTGCCATTACTGAATTTGCAGCTCTAACACATCTTTATTGTTTTTTACCTAATGCCTAGATCTTTCCAACCAACAAAAAAATTTGAGTAGTTATACTTTTCATAGCTCCTCCTTGGTCACTAATCCAAAGAAGCAGAAGCCTGAAGGATAAATTCCTACTAAAATGTCAGATATGGCACCTCAGAGGAAGTGATGAGAACACAAGATAGAAACAATCTAAATATCTCTGTAAGTGAATTATAAAGGGGAGAAAAGAAAGAAAAATTAAAGGTAAAGTATTAGTGCTTAAGACATTAAATGCAGGTCAGAGAGTAACTATAATCCTACCTTATCATAGTAAAAAAGCAAATCAAGACAATTGAAATATCTTTTCACAAGACTTATGTACCACCATGGAGCAGAAAAGCATCTGCTCAGGCTTGGTTTCATGGTTAACTCAAACGTGTCCTGGATTTATTGCCACACCTAAACTTTTTCCAGAGGGACCTATGCCCTCATGCCAAACACCGCATGCCTCCCCTGCCATACTTCTTGAGCAGCAGCATAAACAGGTGAATCCAATGTTCCTTCCAAAGAACCAGAAAGGCAGAGTAAGACAAATGAAACAAATGTCACATCTCACTCTAGCCCCATTCCTTCTGGTAAATTCACTGTAACTGTTTTCCTAGTGTATTTTATTATCTGTATTGGAGGGAAAACTCTTTAGGACATGTCATCTTATTTTTGATCCTGTGGATGAAAACCATTACAAGCAGCTAAAGCACACATAGGCCATAACCTACACTACCACCCTTAAGTAACCATGTAATGACACAGAATGAGACACTTCCTCCAAAAAACGCCCAACAAAATATAACAAAACCAAACGAAATTGCATTTCTTACTATGCACACACTGCCTACCTTGAAATGCACTCGCAGGTTGGATCCCTGTGATTTGCATGCTGCAGGAGAAAAAAAGGATGAACTTCTGGATTTAAAATCTCAATTACTTTGGTCAAGTTCTACTCGAATATTCACGAAAACAACTCACATTTCGTGGGATTGTCTGGATCCAGAGAGTAGCGCACCATTTTTGGATCTCAGCTGCAAAAAAAAAAAGCAATTAAACCCCCCATATTAAAGCTTTTAACACTGATAAGCAGAACCTGGATTGTTCACCTTACGGCCAATAACTAACTACAGGAGCTGCTCAGGAATTACACTGTCGTTTCACAATTAAATCCAAAGGTGTCCTAAAAAAGTCATCACCACTGCCATAGCCTCTCCCTAGGGCCTGCTTCCACCTCACACCAGACAGCTACCCCCAAGCTCGCCATCTCCAACCCCTACCCGTCCTCCCCCGCACCAGCCTTGCAAATACCAAGGGGCAAATATATTGAGTCAGACCGAGACTTCAAGCCTTTGCCCCCTCATCGCCTCTCCAGGGCACCCTGAGCAGGATGGGGGCGGATGGGGGCGGATTGAGACGGCTCAAGACGGCTCACTGACGGCCGTAAGTCCTCACCTGCAGACAGTAGCAGGGAAGAGGAAATGTAGGAGGCGTCGGGAACATCTAGAGCCGCCTGCTCTCGCGAGATTCCTGGCGAAATTTCGGCCAGGGAGCGCCGCGGAGGTGCCGCGCTGCGCCGCGCAGAGCGAAGAGAGTCGGAGAGACCGTCGGTAAAGGCGCGGCGACGGGAGGGGTGAGGAACCGGTCAGGACGGCATATGCCCATGTGCGAGCCCGAGGTGTGGAAGTAAAACATGTGTGCGCATCAGCCAGCGCACTCGTGTCTGTGCGCGGTTCACACGGTCTGTTCACTCTTAACTCAAGGTCACTTGTTTGGAGACCAGAAATCAGCTGAAACCAGACTCAGGAGCAAGGCCAAGGGCTGCAGCTAGATGGCCGCTTAGGATGAGAATAGAGAAGCACATCGTTTAACAGATCTCCAGGAGACGAGACCGAAGAGATTAATGTTTATAAATCAAAACTGGTATTTATTGCACCATTAAAAAAAATTAAATTACTTGTTAAAGTAAAAAGTTTTGGGGTTTTTTCCGTTTTAGGCAGCGTTTGCAATTAGAACTGCCTGGGAAATCTGACAAAGCAGCGGTTCAATAAAACCACAACGTTTCCTGAAAGTGGAACCCAGCTCCAGCAAAAGGCTCATAAAGAAAAGTTTGACAGAGTGGGAAGAAAAAGGGAAATGACTTCCCAAGCAGCCAGTAGTGCAGGCACCTCCCTGGCACGAGAGTCTGGGTTTAACTCTGTGTTTAGAAATATGCCTGTCTGTATAAATGCTTTGAGCAGGAGGCTATTTTTTAATCTCTTGTTTAGGGCTGAAATCTCCCATAGCTCTGAAGCGAGAATTTCACCCAGATGGAAAAAAGAAAATATTTGAACTATGGCAAATATTTACATGGCTGGAAATTGTAGAGCTCTAATTGTGGCTGCAGCTCTCTTATTTATCTGCCTTAAAATGTGCCTTAGCTTTCAAGGGAAAGCTTTCTGCAAATTACATGTACTGCCAGTGGAGGAAACGGGCCTTTTCATGGGAAGCACCTTCACATGCAGCTTCTTGTTAGCAGCAGATCACAGAAACAACAAAACATTCAGAGAAAGCTGGAATAGAGGTGTGAAACATAAGTAGTTGACAGATGGTGGGAATTATTACCTGGTCATTGTGTTCATCAATTAAGTCCAAAGCAAATGGCACATTTTTATTACTTAATTCTGCTTCCCTGACACATGGAACTGTTTACACTCAGCTGCTGAGGGCTTGCAGTGGTGGAAGGGCTTCTGCTGATGGTATCAGGAAATGTGATGCATGTTTTCAGCTTTGTTGGGAGGTTAACAACTGCTCTCAGAGGCAGTTTAGCACATATCTGGTGCTGACATGAGGATTGAGGCAGCTGAGCATTCACCCTTCTTGAGATTTGCCCAGATTATTCCCCTAGTGCACCAGCTGTCTTGGATATTTAGCTTGTATGAGCTGACTAGAAAAGAACTTTTGTATCCTAAGCAGAAAATATAGGCATGTAAGTCAAAATCATGTTCCTGAAAACTGGGTAGGAGGCAGCCACCTCCTAATCCCACTGGAATCTCAATTCCGTAGGCTGTGCTGCGCATGCCCAGGAAGACCTCAGTCTTTTAGCAGGCTTTGAATGCAAAGATCCAATGCTATTCAGACATGAACTGTTCCTCTACTTTGTGTTCTTGAAGCTTCTGCCTGTAGAATGTCACCGACATGTTTTATGAAAAATCCTTTCCTTAGGATTTTTCCCCTCCTGAGAAACTGAGAGGCCTCAGGAACAAACTGTAAACAATTCTTATCGTCTGCTGTGGAATGCAACAGGGGGAATCTGTGATTGGCCTCGTCAGGCTGTTTCCAATTACGGGCCAATCACAGTTCACCTGTCCGGCAGGTCTCGGTCTGAGAGAAGACCTTTGTTATTCATTCCTTTTCTATTCTTAGCTTAGCCTTCTAGTGAAATCCTTTCTTCTATTCTTTTAGTATAGTTTTAATATAATAGCTATCATATAATAATAAATCAAGCCTTCTGAAACATGGAGTCAACTTTCTCGTCTCTTCCTTCATCCTGTGACCCTTGTGGACAAGACCACAGTAGAATCCTTCTGTGAAGGGCCCATCACAAGGGTGGTGCTGTCTTGAGTTTTGCCTTTTTTTTCTTTTCTATATTCTCTGTATTCTTTACACATATATTTCTTTCTCTGTAGCCTATTATTGTAACTTAGCTTCAGTATTTTCCTAGGTAGAAAGACAAAAGTAATTCGAGGATCCCTATGCTATCTCATTTCTTGTTAGAAACCAAGGTTGAGAGCAGCTCTTCAAGACATATTTTTTTATAAACAGAGTTTAGTCCTCATCTGAGGGGGAGGATTTAGAAGGTGCTAGAGCTGGGGGGCATGACTTCACCAAGTGTGCTTCTAATTGAGGACTCTTTTCAGATGCTAATTTGCAAAATCTATAAAAATTGTACATGTATTATGCAGGGTATGCATCTTCAGCATTTTCCACCTGACGAATTGTGCACCTAAGGATCCTTATATAAAGCTAACCCCTTTTTCTCACCCTAACTGTGTCTGGCTCGTATTTCTAGAACCAGAGAAAAAGGCATCAAGGGCAGTTAAGGTTTCTACCATCTCCTTATGGTAAAAAGGGACAGTGCCGATCTTAACCCAACAGCATGGGGGCCACAGCACACTACCAAGACACAGGAGACCCATTTTCAATTTTCTTCCCTTGAGAGGTTTCAAAGCTTCTCCTTAACCACAAGGCCAGAGACTATTCTATGGCAAAGATGTTTCCACCCTGCCTGCTGCAGATTTTCTGCCAAGCAGCCCACAATGTGTCTGCTTCAAATCTCTTCTCTGGATGTGCTCCTGGGGCTGGAAGGGGGCTGCATCCCTTAACCTGCCCTGGAAGAGCCCAGCAGGCAGCAGGGAGTATACAGATACAGGATTGTTGTCTCATATTAAGTCCTTTTGTGGCTTTAGTTGTAAATAAACAAGTGGCCTTATCAGTCCTACTGGAATTGCCAAGTCCAATGTCATCCTAAGTGACAATCAACCACCCTCCCTCCTGTCCAGAGTGAGAAGTGAGCTCCTAGACTGGCCAGGGTTATGTTTTCATGGCAGGTCTGGAACCAAAAAGAAAACTCAGTTCCAGCCTGTCTTGGTTTGAAAGACAGCTGTCTGCTAAGGTAGGCAGGAACCTCCCTTGGAAAAGAAAATATAACTCCCTTGCCTCCAAATTAATATAACTTTTAAATTACGGGGCTTTCAGTCAAGTATATGAGAAAAGGAATAACAGTTCTTGAGTAGAATGTATATATGTATAACAAGGCAAACAAACAACAGCAGCAACAAACAGAAAAAAACAGAAACCAAATAACAGCCTTTTGTTGGCTGTCAAGCACTTTCCCCTTTGGTGTAGTTATGGCCACAGCTGGCAGGGATGCTGTTGGCTCACAGCCAGGCAGGGCAGGTATGAGAGACTGAGGTGCAGATTCAGACCAACAGGGAATCTGAATCATTTCTTCAAAGAAACAAGCTGGTTTTATACACTTTTTCAGTGCACAGTATTTCCTTACATGGTAATTCTCACTATGTGACCTATTCCATTTTACCACGTCAGCAACACATGTTCTAATTGTCCTTCTAAGGGGTGATCATGTGCTGTTTACCTGTCAGTCAGCTTCCTGCAGGGTCCTCTCTGTAGGGGTCTGCCGCATGACACCTCCTTCCCCCCCAATGTCAGAGACAAGCCTCTCTGTGTTGCCATGTGCTTCTGCAGATGCATCCCACAGCCTTCAGCTCAATTCCATCCCACCTCTTCCTACAACTCCCTCTTTTATGTTTTATACAAACAGGAATCATAAAACAAAACACTTCTAACATTAAGAATATGTTTGGCCCACTGTCTGAACCAAACAAGCTCCATTCCTCACAAAAGCAGTATCTTTCCTATGAATAAGGGGATAAATGAAAACACCCAATAACTGGTAACCACACACATATCCTTCCCATTAATGGTGACAGTGATTAAACAGATAGAACCTTGAAAAACAACTTAAAATTGTCTAAAAACTTTAACATCACCCAGAGTCTGCAATTGCTGTAGAGTCCCATTTCACAGTGAAGACTCAGAGAGCCTTTCCCAGGGAGGACTTCCAAGTTTACCTTGAGAGGGGGTCCAGCTTTTATAAGATCAGATTAGCAAGTCAAAGTGACTTGATTACACTTTTAGGGCAGAAACACCTAGGTTTGATGGTATAATCCCCAGTCAGCCAGGGTTAGGGCTTGGCCAGAGCCTCAAGCCTTGACTGAGATGGTTTCCCTAAAATACCTATAAAATTGCCTAAAAACTTTATTAAAATCAGTTAGAAACATGACTTCACAAGAGTTTATCTTTCCCACAAGCTGATTATGAAGCTGGGGTATCCAAGGCTGGTTGGACCACTCTTGCAGGTACCCATCTTGGTCTGGAATCTGTGGAAACACAAGCATATCCTCACCCCCAGGTTATCAGTGGGAAGGGGCCTTCCCATTTTTCAATTTCAAGATTCCTAACAAGTACCTTAGCTTTTTCTAAGTGAGCCTGTGATTCACCTAAACGTTGTTGGATGAGATTTTGGTTGTTCTGAATGCAATTCAAAAAATTGACAACATATAGGGCTTTCTGCAGTCTTTTGTGGGAGGTATATTCCATTCCTGCACTCCGTCTTTTTTGTTTTACCATCATGGACTTGAGAGTGCGATGGGCCCCTTCCACAATGGCTTGACCTGTAGGGGAATGTGGAATACCCGCGACATGACGCATCCCCCACAAATTAAAAAAGTCAGCCATCCATTTGGATGTATAGGTTGGCCCATTATCGGTCTTTATGGAGACAGGTACTCCAAGGGCTGTAATAGCAGACACAAAATAATGCTGGAATGTTTCAATAGCATTCATCAAGTTATAATAAGCAGTCCAGCTCAGGTCCATGAAGCAGCCTCTGGGCTGACTGACAGAAGCTCATAGCCAATGGGAGCTCTCCTAGGATGCAGGCATCTTTATTGGATCAGGGTCTGAGGGCAAACGGATAGACCAATGACATGTCTCGACCCGAGAGTTTTGAATGAGCTGTAAAAGAAAGCCCTGGACAATAAATTGTGCTGTTTGCTGATAACCAACGGGAGTTTGTCATGTGTCATGTCTCAGACATACAAACATCACAGGAATTATTAATGTAATACATGGTGACCCCCTGACGTGAGGACAGGCAGTCCAAGGACCCACAGAAATTGCGGAGAGAGACGGAGTGAAAAGCTGAAAAATAAAGAGGCCAGAAAGACCCCGGAAATAGGCAGCAAAGGCTGCAGGAGCTAACTCTTGTGACAAAGATTGCAGAAAATCACAGCCAAAGGGCTATGTGGAAGAGAAACCAGAAAAGCTGGAAAAGGAAGAGGCTTGAAAGAGCCCAGAAGCTGCAGCAAAGGCTGCAGGAATTAAGCTTTGCAACAGGTTGCAGAAAATCACAGCTAAGGGGCTGAGTGGAAAGGAAACTGGCAAAGTTGAAAATAGAAGAAAAACCCCATGGGAGACATGGAAAATCTCATCTTTAAGCAGGAAAACCCCATTTTGAATGTATGTGTGAAAAGCACCAATCACTTGTTTTTAAAATTTAAAAAGTTTAATAGTAATAAAATTGTTATAAAAATAGTAATACAATCAGAGTAATAATAATTTGGACAATTTGAATTAGGACAAAATGAGACAATAGAAACAATTACAGAGGTCCGGGTACCTTTTTCTGGGTAGCATAAGCCCAGAATCCTTAACAAAGGATTAGCCCTTATTAGCCTGTTGCATATTCATACACCTCATACATGATGCATAAATTCCATTCAAACACAGGATTCTGTCTGGTCATCATCAACTTCTTCCTCTGAATCACAACAGCGCCTTCGAGGCGGGAAGAAGTTTGTTTCTTCTGATAAGAGGGCAATAAATTCTTTTTCTCTGAAAGATTTAGGTGTCTTGTGGCTGCTATCTCGCTGCAAGTCCTTTCTTTAAAAAAATATCCTACATAGCATCGTTTCTAATTTAACATTTTTTTATAACCTAAAACTATATTTAACACACTACTTAAGAGAATTAATACAGCATTACTTTCTAACACAACACGTATAATATTCATTTTAATATTTGCGAAAAGCCAATCATAAAATACACATTTTTCACAGTATGGAAGGCTTCTCTTATGGCATGGGATATAGATTGTAGTATATGATAGAGATAATTCATGCTTTGTAACTATATAAAAATTATAAGATCCAACCATGCCTCTGACCCCCATGGTACAGAGTAATTGATTTAAAGGATGCTTTCTGGACGTGCCCCCTGGATGAGGGCAGTTGCCATTATTTCACATTTCAGTGGGAAGACCCAGAGACGAATAGAAAGTAACAGCTCAGGTGGACTTCGTTGCCTCAGGGCTTCATGGATTCTCCAAACCTATTTGGACAGCCACTTGAGCAGGTTTTAAGTCATTTTGTACCCACCGAGGGGACAAAGCTTATACAGCACGTAGATGATTGGTTGGTTGCAGGAAAAGGGGAGGAGGAGGTAAGAATGAGCACAATTGGGCTTTTCAACTTTTTGGGAGAAAAGGGATTGAAAGTTTCAAAATCAAAATTGCAGTTCACAGAGCCGGAGGTCAGATATTTGGGACATTGGTTAACAATGGGAAAAAAGAAATTGGACCCAGAGAGGGTGGCAGGGATTATTGCCTTACCACTCCCACAGATAAAAAGAGAGGTACAGCAGCTTTTGAGGTTGTTGGGGTATTGTTGGCAGTGGATTGAAAGTTATAGTGAAAAAGTGAAATTTCTCTATGAGAAACTCACCACAGACAGGATCAAATGGACACAGAAGGATGAGGAAGAGTTTAAGGGAGTCAAGGAGGCACTCACGGCAGCGCCGGTGCTGAGCCTCCCTGATATCAGGAAACCTTTTCAGTTGTTTGTGGACGCTAGCAACCACACAGCACACGAGGTGCTGACACAAGACTGGGCGGGGATCAGGAAGCCTGTGGGGTATTTGTCTTGGCTTTTGGACCCGGTCAGCAGGGGCTGGCCCATGTGCTTGCAGGTAATTGTGGCAGTGGCTTTGCTAGTGGAAGAAGTGAAGAAAGTAACCTTTGGGGCACCTCTAGTAGTATTTGCACCGCACAACGTGCAGGGCATACTACAGCAGAAAGCGGACAAATGGCTCACAGATGCAAGGTTGCTAAAATATGAGGCCATTTTGATTCATTCACAGGACTTGGAATTGAGAACAACAACTGCACAGAACCCTGTGCAGTTTCTGTTTGGAGAGGCGGCAGAGAAATTGGTTCATGACTGCGTGGAGATAGTCGAGGTACAAACCAAGATCAGGGAGGATTTAGAAGAAGAGTGTAAAATAAATGAAGCTACAGGGGCTAACTTCTTAGCCGGACAGCTGGTTCCCTGAAGGGTAAGCGCCCTAGGCAAGCAGTCTCAAAACTGAACATCTCAGCCCTCTGGAGTCTGGGGTGCCCTAGACCAGACTGCGGCACAGCCGTAGCCCCTTAGAAAGCTTAGAGATTGTCAGCTCTTAGTGAAAATCAGCTCTTTTATGATTTCAGCTCTTAGCTTGCTCGTAGGGGCTGTGGCTGGCCATGGCTCCTGGAAGGCAGACGACAGAGAGAGGAGAAGGCGGCTAAGTGTTCCACAATGGTTTATTCTGAGGGTCTCGTGGAGGGTCTTGAAGCTGCTCTTCTAAAGAAATGGGCCAAGACAGCCTCTTTTATAGGGTTAGGGAGGATTGAAAACTGACCAATTGTAAGGGTTAGGGAAACTAGCCTATGGGGTCACAGAGAGATAAGCAGGCCTGGAGGACCAGAGTGAGGACTTCTGGTTCAATTCCTATGACTCAGCAAATACCTATCTCTAAACATCCCTCCACGGAGCCGTAGCCGGCCCTGCGTCTGCTACAGAAGAGGAATTAGATGAAGGAGAAAAGTGGTTTGTAGACAGGTCAAGCAGAGCGATCAAAGGGAAAAGAAAATCAGGATACGTGGTCGTGGATGGGATGACAGGGAAAGTGATAGAAGCAAGTCCCCTGAATGCAAGCTGGTCTGCACAAGCATGCGAATTGTATGCAGTTTTGAGGGCATTGAAAAGACTGGAAGGGAAAAAGGGAACAATTTTCACTGATTCAAGGTATGCCTTCGGGGTGGTTCATACATTTGGAAAAATTTGGGAAGAAAGGGGGCTGATCAGCACGAGGGGAAAGGAACTGATGCATGGGGAATTTATTCAACAAATTCTGGAAGCTTTGAGAGGACCAGAAGAAATTGCAGTGGTCCATGTGAAGGGGCATCAGACAGGAATTCAGTTCCGAACCAGAGGGAACAATTTGGCAGATCAGGAGGCCAAAACCGTGGCGTTGATGGTGGTAAGTACCCCAGAGATTGAAAGGGAAGAAACCCCTGACGATCCCCCTCAGCTCTCCCAAAAAGAAATTGAATGTTATGAGAAGATCGGAGGTGAATTGAAGGAAGGTAAGTGGAGGTTACCTGATGGAAGGGAATTAGTCTCCAGAGGATTTACAAGAAGTATTTTACGAAAATTGCCCAAGGAAATGCACCGGGGCACAGGCCCTGGCAGAACAATTTCTAAAATTTTCGGGTGCAAGGGAATTTATGAATTGGCAAGACAAGAGGTACAAGGGTGTTTGATTTGTCAAAAGGTAAACAAATCAAGAGCCAGAAAGGCTGCCCTGGGGAGTCGCCCCATTGCGTACCGACCATTTGAAAGAATTCAAGTTGATTTTACAGAGATGCTAAAAGTAGGAAGGTTCAAATTTGTATTAGTGATTGTGGATAAATTGAATCATTGGGTAGAAGCCTTCCCCAGCTCTCGAGCAACGGCCCAGACGGTGGGCAGAAAATTGTTGGAAGAAATTGTACCCCGATATGGGGTAGTGAATTACATTGATTCAGATCAGGGAACACATTTTACATCAAAGGTTATTAAGCAAATGGCTGATGCCTTTGGCATCCGATGGGAGTACCACACTCCGTTGCACCCCCAGAGTTCAGGACAAGTGGAAAGAATGAATCAAACTCTGAAGGCACAGTTATCTAAATAAGTTTTGGAAACAAATATGTCCTGGTTGAAGTGTCTGCCCTTGGCATTGCTTAATACCTGAACCATGCCTCATTCAGAAACGGAGCTCTCACCGTTTGAAATGCTATATGGAATGCCATACAAGCATGGAATGCCGGTGGGACACCCCAGATTTGAGGATGGTCAGATTCAACCATACCTGGTTGCGATCAAGAGAAATTTACAGGAACTTTGAAAGCAGGGAATAGTGACACAGAGTGCTCCTCTGGGGTTTGCTTTTCACAAAATCCAGCCGGGGACAAGGTGTTTGTAAAAGTGTGGAAAGAGGCACCGCTCTCTCCTCACTGGGAAGGTCCTTTTCTTGTGCTCCTGACAACAGACATGGCCATTCGGACAGAGGAGAAGGGCTGGACGCACGCGTCTAGGGTGAAAAAAGTTGAACAACAGGAGGAAGCACCCGACTGGAGGGTCACTTCTTCCCCCGGTGACTTGAAGATCGACTCCAACATCCTTATAAATGACCAACAATGAGCGGATAAGTTGTGTACTGTCAGATTGTGTATGCTGTCCGTTTGTACACTTTAAGTGTGAATATTGTCAAGGGGTTTTTGTGATTCATTGCAGAAGGGGACAGAGGCCAAAGGGACTGTGCACCCAGTGTTTAGAAGAAGAACTCAAATTGACTGACCATATCCTGACCTTAGCCACCAGTTTGGGTATCATTGAATTAGATTCTCAGGAGTGGTTTCGCATTTTTCAAAACGGGGTGTGTGGGAAGCTTAGGTCCCAAGCAGAAATCCTGGATGTGGGGTGCCAGAAATCAATCAGGGTCCCATGCAGTTCCGATGCAATCAGGGTGTTTCGGTGGGGCCCCTTTAGAGGAGGTATGCGGCTAGGTCTGAGGGCGTCTTCCCTGAAGAGTACTGCTGCTGCCGCAAAGATGGTCTTACTCACTGCTGGTGGCACCCCAGGGGGTGGAGGCAAAGGCAGAGGAGTACGCCTAGTGGGAATCCTGATTGGCCTGAGCCTAGTCATGTGCAGGACGCAGAGTCAGCACTGAGATCCCCAGGAACAACGGAAACGAAAGCTCCGTGGATGAGTGTGGAAAATGCACTCAGGTGGTCCCAGTCACAGGAAACGGGAGACACTCGGCATACCAAGCCCCAGAGGAATGTCTCAAAGGAACTGGAAGGTACTGTTGGAAAAATGGCACTCGGGTGAAATTGTGTGAATTGGAAATGGGGATTTGATGTATCAGTCCTGAGGTGGGGTTAAGGAACGGGCAGTCAAACGGTCACCGATTCCAAAGGAGAAAATGAGACACGGAACAGATGTCAATCCCCATTTGTGACTAATGTAATAGAACTATGCGGGTTGGGGGAAAGACAGAGTCAATCTTTATTGCATATCACCAGGTGTCGTGGTTTGAGAGGAAATGAAGTTTTTTTGTGATGGTGTGGTCAGGCCAATTGGTGTTCAGATTTTAATACTGGCCCCTGGTTTGTCCACTGAGGGCATGGATACGCCTCTGAGAACACAGGGGGTTAAAAGCTGTGAACTCCCAGGGGAATTTCCTTTTGGGTTCCGGTCCTGGAAGAGAACAGACACTCCCCTGCCCTGCTCTGAGCTGGGCGGGGGGGGGGGAGGGGAGCCATGCGGCCGGAGGGAGGTAGGCCAGGCCTGGGCCGAAGGGTGGAGAAGCACTGCACTGCAAGGGCTTCGGGCAGCCATCCCCCATTTCCCGCCCCCCAGAGGGAGAGAGAGAGAGAGAAAGCAGCCTGTGCCTGAGATAGCGTGGCTGGCGTGAAGGAGAAGGGGAGGGGGGGTGCCCAGCAGGGCAGCCAGCCATGGGAGTTCATGAACCAAACCGGCAGAGCCTGGGACTTTTAACCCTTCTTGTGGATGACGGAAACCTGCCAAATGCTGATTCCTCCTGAAGTTGATGAGATTGAGAGAAGTTGAGAAGAATCCTAGGTGGGAGGAGATGATGGAGTGGCCTTTGGCTGGACTTTTCTTGGGTAGCCATGACAGAACCCTTGAGTTCCTGTGACACAGAGACTGCATTCTAGGGGGAGGCAATGGCTCAGAGCCAGGAGAGTGCGGTGATGTGAGAGTGTGTGAACAGAGACGATGGGTGAGGAGGGTGGTGGTGGTGCCCTCCGTCCTCGAAGAAGAAGAGGAAGATGATGTCTGTTCAAGAGACCCCTCAGCCCCAGGGGGTGAAATCTGGGGGGGACAGGTGTCCCAAAAGGAGAGGGACTGTGCTCTTTTTGGAACTGGAGGAAGCATCTTTAAAGGGAAAAGCCCTAGAAGCAGCTCTGGTCCATGTGCAGTGGTGAGAGCACTGGACATGAAAGGAAGAGGTCACGATGGCAAAATGTTCTCCGGGCGGTGCCAGACGTGACACGGAAACACAAGAAGTTTCGACTGTTTCCTGGGGAAGTCTGTGGTGCAAGAGGGACTCCTCTCTTCTCAAGGAATTGAGAATTGATTATCTAAAGGGTGGTGATGGACTGAGAGTGGGTGATCTAAGGGGTGGTAACTGAATTGGAAATTTGGTGGGGGGAGGAGGAGGAAATTTGGAAGGTTTTCATCCTGCGTTCTGTGTGTTTCTCTTGTTTTAGGTTAATAAAGTTCTTTTTTCTTTCAATCTTAAGTTGGAGCCTGCTCTGCTCTGTCTCTGATCACATCTCACAGTAGATACCACGGAAAGAGGTATTCTCGTGGGGGCACTGGCATTGTGCCAGGCTCAAACCATGACACCAGGTGAACCCTTTGTGCTATGATAGTGCAAGGCTGGGAATATGCACAATGAATGGGAAAATGTACTGGTGGACAAAGAATACGAAATCTGACAATAAGATTACCCGGAACAAAGACCCACTCATATTTGATGTGGCACTGGCAAGTGATGACAGGGTGTGCCTACAATATGATAGCATGGTTTGTTTTGTGAACAATAAAGATAATGAGGATCCTGAAGGAAAAATGAAAGAAATAACTCAGGAAATGAAATGAAGGGAGTCAGAATCGAGGAGACAGAGAATTGAACAGGAAAGGTGTCTTGGTTTAGGGCAAATTTGGGAGAGAATCTTCAAAAAGGGCTTCTTTAAAAACAAACTCACACGGCTTTTCTTCTAACAGGTTTGGGAAGAATATTTCGGAGAGAGGTGGAAAGAACCTGTTTATTTGACAAGCACAGCACCTCTTAGCACACACAATGAATAATACTGGATGACACTACTCTTTTACTGCTCTGAGAAAGATGACAAATTCAGAAAAGTCTTTCTTGGGGGTTTGCTCTGTTATCAGTCTCTCCGGCGCTGAGGCAGCTGCTGCAGTCACAAGGTGACTTTCTCTTTCGGTAGCTTGAGCGACTTGTTGTATGGGGCTCTATACGGCTGCTTTCTACTTTCGGTTCATCTCTATGATGCGACAGGAACTGTCTGTGAAAAGAGCGTAGCATGTTTCTTTTGGTGGCAGTTGCTTACATGGAGGAGCTTCTTCAGGTCGTGTCACTGGCTCTGGTTCTTCATTTGTGATACTGAAATTCTCACTTTCGGGCCAATTTGTAATTACTTCTAAAATCTCAGGGCGATTCAGTTTACTTATACAGGTGCGCTGAGTGATAAGGGCAATTTACTTGCTTTATGTAGTGTTAGTGGCATGATGAGTGGAAGGAACTTTGCTTTTGAACATTTACTTTAGCACTGGCAGTCGGGATGCTAGGAGGAGTTGTGCTTTCATGCTAATCACTTCTGAAGCAGCTTGGACTTTTTCATAGGCAGCCAAGATTTCTTTCTCTGTTGGAGTATAGTTGGCTTCAGAGCTTCTGTAGCTTCGACTCTAAAATGTTAGTGGCTGACTCTGAGTTTTTCCAGGCACTTTTTGTCAAAGGCTCTAGGACAAGCCACGGTTCTCGGCTGCAGAGTAGAGCATGTTCTTTACATCTGGTCTTGTCTTGACTGGACTAAGGGCTACTGCATGGGCAATTTCCTGCTTGATCTGGGCAAAAGCTTGTTGTTGCTCAGGGCTCTAGTGGAAATTGTTTATCTTGCGGGTGACTAGGTAAAGAGGGTTCACGATCTGACTGTACTCGGGAATGTGCATTCTCTAAAAGCTTATGGCACTTAGGAAAGCTTGCATTTCTTTCTTATTGGTCGGTGGAGACATAGCTGTGATTTTGTTAATGACATCTGTAGGGATTTGACGCTGTCTATCTTGCCACTTCACTCTTAGGAATTGAATCTCACAAGCTGGTTCTTTTACTTTGCTCTTTTTAATGGCAAAACTAGCTCTTAGGAGGATTTGGATGATTTTCTGTCTTTTCTCAAACACTTCTGTGGCTGTGTTCCCCCACACAATGATGACATCAATATACTGGAGGTGTTTTGGAGCTTCACTCTTTTTCAGTGCGGTTTGGATCAGTTCATGGCAGATGGTGGGACTGTGCTTCTACTCTTGGGGCAGTCGGTTCCAGGTATACTGCACTCTCTTCTAGGTGAAAGCAAACTGAGGCTTGCATTCTGCTGCCAGAGGAATGGACAAAAATGTATTGGCAAGTTAATAGTGGCATACCACTTTGCTGCCTTGGACTCTAGCTCATACTGGAGCTCTAATATGTCTGGCACAGCAGCGCTCAGCGGTGGAGTCACTTCATTCAATGCACGGTAGTCTACTGTCAATCTCTATTCTTTTTCAGATTTACGCACAGGCCAAATGGGGCTGTTGAAGGGTGAGTGGGTCTTGCTGACTACTCTTTGGCTCTCTAGCTCTTGGATTATATTATGGATGGGGATCACAGCATCTCGAGTGGTTCTATACTGCCGTCGATGCACTGTGGAAGTGGCAATTGGTACCTGTTGCTCTTCTCCCTTCAGAAGTCCTACTGCAGATGGATTTTCTGACAGTCCAGGCAAAGTATTCAATTGCTGGATGCCCTCAGTCACTACAGCTGCTATCCCAAATGCCCACCTGAGTCCTTTTGGGTCCTTGAAATACCCACTTCGAAGGTAATCTATGCCCAAAATACATGGGGCCTCCGGGCCAGTCACAATAGGGTGTTTCTTCCACTCATTTCCAGTCAGGCTCACATCCCCTTCCACCAAAGTGAAATCCTGGGATCCCCCTGTTGCACCGGCAATAGAAACAGACTCTGTCCCCACATGTCTCGATGGGATTAATGTGCACTGCGCACCAGTGCCAACCAAAGCTTTATATTCCTGTGGTTCCGATGTGCCAGGCCAACGAATCCACACAGACCAGAAAACACGATTTTCCCTAGCCTCTACCTGGCTAGAGGCAGGGCCCCTCTAAGCCTGGTCATGCTTCTTTCTTTGGGTATATGTCTTGGATGTTCTTTCAAGGGGATCGGACATGTCATCATCATCATCGTATCTGGCAGTTCGACTACGGGCAACTGGAGCTGCTTCTGTTTTGGTGGAACACCCTCTCTGAGTTCTGACTTCTTTCAATTTACGTACTCGTCGTGCCAGAGCAGCAGTAGATTTCTCATCCTATCTCCTTATGTTCTCTCTACTATCACGCAGGAAGAACTATAGCTCAGCTCGTGGCGTGTACCTTCTCTCTCCATCTGGGGAACGTCTGTATTGGGCACTAGGACCTCTGATCTGTACTGCTGAGATTTGGAGAAGGTCTTCTTTAATCTCTTCTCTGAGCTTTTTGTGATTCTCTTCTATCTTATCTTCTAACTTCTGCAGACGTGTTTCTACTGCTGCGATTCTGGCATGTGTTGGGCCATGCACAGCATCTGCATATGCTCGGAGCTTCTTCGCCAAATCTAGCACGGTCTTATCTTTCTCATCTCGCTTCATTATGGTTAAGGCAGAAGCATATTCATGTGGCTCGAGTCGTTCAAGTTTCTGCCACATCACAGCCGTGCATGGTACCAAGTCTGGGTTCTTAGTTGTTACATCATTTGAGAAGATAATCTCTGCCACTGCCATTTCTCTCAAGCGTTGGATCCCTTGCTCTATGGTCTTCTACTGGGTCTGCTGCATATAAAGATCATCTGCACACAGGTATCTTTGTGCAACACTGTCTAAGACCCGTGCCCAGAGGCTGTGAGGATTAACTCCTCTCATCATTCTTTGGTCGATGACAGGATCATGTGACAGGGATCTCAAATGCCTCACTTCAGTGCCATCCAGAATTGTGGCCTCGCCTGCAGCATCTCAGAAACGGACTAACTAACTAATTATGGATTTATCAGGCTGCCAGGTGTAATCTTTCTTTAGGTCACAGAGGTCCTTCAGGGAAAAGGACTCCATATTGGCTTCTGATCTGGCACCTGCTGCTTTGACTTCTGATTTTACATCAGGAGGTGCTGAGGGTTTTTCTCTTGTATCATCATCATCATCATCATCTACTGGTCGATTGGTCTTGCCTGTGCATTTTCCTCTTCTAGTGCTGGTAGCAACAGCTATTGGTTTAGCTTCTGGCTTAGGCTCACTATCTAGCTTGGCTGCTGTCTTTGAGCTTGGGGTGTTGGCTGCAGCTTGAGTGAGCAGGATAGCAGCTGATTTATCTCTGCCCCCCTGCTTTTGTCTGCTGCCCAACTGTATCTAGCAATGTGCGATAAGCATATGCTCAGGCCCAGCTCACTGCAATGATCTTTTTCTCCTTAGGGTCATCTTGGTACTTTTCTTTCAGATATTTCCCCACCTCAGCTGGGTTCTGAATTTGTTCATGGGGCAAGTCTCAGACTATAGGGTCAGAGAATGCTTTCAGGATTTGTCTCATATTCTCTTATTTCTCACGCTACTTAGGATTTTCTACACCTGGGTCTATTCTTGAGTCAGGGATCTCATCAGCCTGTCTAGAAATCTCAGCCCTCATTCTACAGATGCAGCAGACTATATAGAGGAAGCTTACTAGATTGAGTACCAGAAAGATGGTCTCTAACATTCAGGGGAAACTGAACATTCTCTAATAGTGATGCAACAGATTCAGAGGAGAAGAAGGAAAGCAAGGGCTGAAAAGCCTCACCCCCTGCTCTTCCTCTAACAAGCTGGATGCATAACCATAGCCATGAACTATTCACACCTGGAGCAGACTCCAGCATGTTTATAAACTTCTTACAAGCTATTACCACCAAGCCCAGCAGGATAGCTATTCTGGTCACTGCCCCTCTGCTGTAAAAGCTACGTATTAGGGACAATACAAGAGCTATTTCTGGATAAGAAAATAAACCAAGGGACCATAGAGGTATTAAGATCTCAAAAAACCCTATTGACCAGAAATGCATGCAAGCCTTCACCTTAATACACATTATGAATTCAAAAAGCATGGCTATTAACTTCTTTATACTGACACAGAATAATGGCAACCAAAATGCACTCAAAACCGGGTTTTTCTACTCTCTCTCGAGCCCCACGCTTTGGGCGCCAAAATTTGTCCTGGTTTAGGGCAAATTTGGGAGAGAATACTGAAAAAGGGCTTCTCTAAAAACAAACTCACACGGCCTCTCCTCCAACCGGTTCGGGAAGAATTCCTCATAGAGAGGTGGAAAGAACCTGTTTATTTGACAAGCACAGCACCTCTTAGCACACACAATGAACAATACCGGATGACACCACTCTTCCACTGCTCTGAAAAAGATGACAAATTCAGAAAAGTCTCTCTTGGGGGTTTGCTCTGTTATCAGTCCCTCCGGTGCTGAGGCAGCTGCTGCAGTCACAAGGTGTAAACTCTCTCTCTGTGTTCTAAATCCTAGTCTGGAGCAGTTAGCAGGTCTAACGGGGTGGGGAGACAGTCCATAAAGGAATTTGGACTGTTTAGCTAAAGTAACTAATGAGAAGGGGGGAAAAAAAGCAAGAGCAAGCTGAGCAGAAGCGAAGCAGAAGCAAGAGTGAAAGCAAAAAGCAGGGCAAAAAGCAAAAAAGCAGCAACATGCACTGGTGCTATCTGGATGTCTCGCGGAGTGGCTGATAAGAGGCCCAAAACAAAACTCTCACTCTGCCAGTCTTAAAGGCACAGAACATAATATCCAGCATAAATTACATACACACGAATGGGGATAACAGTCACCCTAGGACAAAAGGTTAAAAACATTAAGCGAACAGTACAAAGTATTAGAAAAACAATATGCTGATGGGGAATTACCTTCCCCAGACAGGAATTTATTCATTGATCTAATTCCAGAAACTGCAACAGAATTGGGTTTGTTGAACTGTTGAATTTGTGGGGGGCTGAAATCTGATGAGAAATGGCCCTGGAAAGGGGAAGGTTTGGCTCCAGAAATACTTCTGAAATGGGACAGCTCGAGGGTCTCAAAATTGGTACAGAGACCTGAGGGGTGGGTTTTGGATCAAAGGGTGATTAGCACAATCTGTGTCATTTGGGAGGGAGGAGAATACACTGAAATGGTGGGATATACTCTGTGTGTATCTACTCAGACGGTGAACTCAGAATCAAAAAGCTAGGCATGGCACCCAGCCCCTCCTTTGGGGTATTGGAGCCTGAAAAATGATACAAATTGTGAGTGGAACGAAAGATTAGGGTTATGCTGGGTCCAAAGTCCAGGAGCCAACCCTTTCCAATCTTTGGAAAGTGTGAGAGAATTTTGGGGAGACCCAGGGAGAGTAAACATTAAATGGAAAGCCCCGGATGGGATTTATTGGATCTGTGGAAAAAAGGCATACAGTGAATTACCCCCAAGGTGGAAAGGGTCTTGCACTTTAGGTATGATCAGACCAGTTTTCTTTACTCTCCCAAGAACAAAAAGCAATCTGTTAGGGGCTCCATTATACGAGACCTTGAAAAGGGAGAGGAGGAGTCTGAAGAAGATAATACCAGTGATAAGCGGGAAACAAGCTTGGGGGGAAGAAGAGTGGCCAGCTGCAAGAATAATCAATTATTATGGGCCGGCCACCTGGGCACAAGATGGAAGCTATGGGTATAGGACCCCGATTTACCTACTGAACAGGCTGATCAGATTGCAAGCAGTTATGGAAATTGTATCAAATCACACCTCCGAAGCCCTGGATTTACTAAGTCGACAGCACACACAAGTACAGGCTTTTGTGTACCAGAATCCAATAGCACTAGACTATTTGCTGGCCGAGGAAGAGGGAGTGTGTGGGAAATTCAATGAATCGGAATGTTGTATTGAGATTGATGATTATGGGGAAACCATAAGAGGTTTGGTGGCCGAAATAAAAAAGGTGGCCCATGTCCCCGTCCAAAAATGGAATTCTATTTTGCAGTCCTCATGGTGGGACAATTTATTCGATGGAGCATGGTGGAACAAAATAATATTTCTTGTGCTCTGTTCAGTAGCCGGGATCTGTTGTGGTATGAAGTTATATCCTGTCCCTCAGCTGTTACAACTTCCTCTTTCCCTTCCCCCTGCCCTCTTCCTAATTGCTGTCTGTCAAGTTCCACATTCCAGTAAGGGCGTCATGTGATTGGCAGAAGTTCAAAAGATGCTTCTCAGACCTGGGGTCATTGGCCTGTCCAGGTGTCATTGTCCCCTGAGACCCTCCCCCTCCCACTTGGTTGGTGGCCCACCTATCCTCTCCCTCCCCCCTCCCTGTGGGCTTAAAAGGCACTGGAACCATGGGGTTGGTATTCTGTTGGAGCTGTTGCAAAGATTCAGAACTCTTGTGACCCTGGAATAAACTCTGGATTTAACCCTCCAGCAGAATCCGCTCTTTTCTCTTCACCATCGCCTGAACTTTTTCCACTAGAGGTAAACTGAGTTTCTACTTTGCTTGGACTCATTCTGAGTGCCTAACTCCCAGCCAGCCAAGGGTGTCTCTGAGGTGAAAAACCACAGCTGCTACCTTTGAGCACTAAGACCGGACAAGCCCAGGCATGCTCCACTCAGCAATATTGGGATTATATTCTATTAGGGATCCTATTCCTACCCTGTGATTCCATGTTTATTAGACTGATCCACTCCGTAGTCAGGGGAATGCAAATTGCAATAGTTCCTATAGACTCGGAGGGAGCTTCCGGAGGTGATGCATCTAAGATCATGCGGTTAGGGGAGAGAAAGTATGCCAGCAATGCTGCAGAAGCATTGGCAAGGTTTGAGAAGCAAAACACTGAAGAAAGGAGTAGTAGATTGTATCAGGGCATCCCACAAGGGGAATACTGAATAGTATAAGAGGTATTCCATTTGTGAGGAACCCTCAATGGTGATGGGTAGAGATAGAAAAGTTAATAAATTAGAAGCATTAATTAAACTGGTGAAATAAATGGGGAGGGATTGTAGTATATGATATAGATAATTCATGCTTTGTAACTATATAAAAAATATAAGATCCAACCATGCCTCTGACCCCCATGGCCAGAAGCAGGGCCTTCTTTCTATTCAAAGATTTCTCAGACTCGCCCAGATAAAATCATGCCTGTTAAAGAATGAATGAGTCCTTCTCCTGCAATAAGCAGCCATTTCCCAGAAATGTCCAGAACATTCAAGGAACTGCACTTGGAAGAGATTACATGGAGGACTGGGCGACCTGGTTACAAGTGAAAAGAAGACTATTTCGAGGACCTCAGACAGCCATCCAAACCTATGGACTGACTTTTGTACGGGTCTGGATCTGTATAGTCCCCGTTATACATATGAAGGGACATACAGAAATCTTATGTCATTTCTGCTTCAGGCGGAATAAACTGTATATAAACTGGCTACCTGAAGCAGTCGGGGTGAACCACTGGGGAGACGCTGACACTACGTCCGTCCGAACCAGGTTCACCCAGCATCAAAGTCTGGGGTTGACGCTGTCTTGGCTGTGGCGGTTTTATTATATTCAATCCGGTTGTCGATCTAATAAATTTATAATTTTTTTTTTATAAATTTGGCTGCCGATTTGATAATTTACAACAGATTATGATGAAAAAGCATTATCAGCATTAATTAACTGGTCGGAATGCTATGGATTTAAATTAATTAAAGACACTGCTTTTGACTTTAATATCTGGAAACATATGGGTAAAATTATCCTGCCAGCAGCATCCAAAGGTGATGAAAACGCAATAAGAGCAATAAAACCGTGGAGGCTCTTTTTCATTTTAATAAGACTATTAAATACTGAATTATTTGGGGAGGAAAACACACCACATGAGTTTTCGGGGGGAATGCGTACTGTGAGAAACAGCTACTTTTTTTTCATAGTTTGGGAAGGTTTATTAAACCTTATAAAAATCACAACAGAAGACTGAATAGAGAAAAAGGGTACAGCGCTACGGGAGCAAAGGATTTCTCCCTCCATGTGCTCAGCCCCCTCACAATGGAGGTTTTCCCTTTTTAACCCTCTAACCCCTCCCAAGATTCTGTCCATCGACCCCTTCTTCGCTCTCCAGGGGTGGAGATAGCTTCCTCAAATCCTAAATGGAGGTCAGATGTTGCCATAGTAACAAGCCGACCCTCCCAAACGTCCCAACCCCAGATGTCCCTTGATAACCACGCGAGGGGGTTAAACATAACTCTAAATCTATAAACTTTTCTTAACCTAAATACATTGTATTTGTCTATTAATTGTGAGAGTCAATCATCGCATTTCTCATGGATGACAGTACCTTTCTAAGCCTAAAAGGTACGTGGCTGAACACAATGGCCGGCCATGCCGCCTCACATGGCCGAGCTGCACTGAATAACCCCCCCACATCGGCATTGTTCCCGGGAGAACCGTCCCCCGCAGCCCCCCTACACAGAGAGGAACCACCGCACAGCGAGATGGAGGGGGGCGGCGGGGTCCCGACCGGCAGCGATGATGCGCCCATACCAAAGCGCCATGCGGAGCTGGGCTGTCCGATACCAGCACCCCAAAAATGTCACCCAGTGTCTGCCCCGCGCAGCTGCTGCAGGGGCTCGGACAGAACGGCCATTTCCGCTGGGCAGACAGTGAGCATGACGTAGCTCCAGCTCTATGCTGTCCCCGGGACAGCACCCCTGCTACCGGGGCCGACCATGACCCTCATCGCCATGGAAACACCCGGACCGCCCCTGCCCGGAGCTGGTTGGCTCAGCCCACAAACTGCGCCCACAGCCCCGCTTCCGCACACCACGCCTGCCTTCCACTGCAACACGGGGCGGGGGGGGAACCTGAGATGACATCGTTACAAATGCCCGGATGTTACCACTACGTCACACCCGGAAGCGCACCAGAACCAGGAAACTCCCACACCATGATACAGAGCCCCGTTCCTAGCACCAGCCCCGGACACGCAGCTGTCACTGCCGCAGCACCATGGCAGCTACAGTCAAAGTCCCAACAAGGCGAGGAAGCCCCTAAAACCCTGCTGACGCCAGCTCCAGCCCCTTTGATGTTCCGAGCAGGAAACATTCCCACCCGAGACCGGGTAATCTTCTGAACAGAGGTAAAACAAAAGGCTAGAGATTGTGGAGATATAGAAGAGGCTGAACTAATTTCTGTACCCATGGGCTCACCATCTTCCGAGAACTGGCAACAGGGCGAGGGAACAGTTACAGCATTCCCAGTGGTGCAAGGTAATGGGACAATACCTGTCAAATACATACCCTTTAATTGGCAAATCCACTCAGAGCTACGCCAGCTAGCTGCTAAGCATGGGTTAGGATTGCCTGCTGTTGCAAATATGCTTTGATTTATAACAGCTAGTGAATTAACCCCCTATGAAGTGAAGCAGATTGCAAAACTGCTCGGTAGTCTGGTGCAATATATGTTTGAATCAAGCTGGTGAGTGTTATGAACAAAAAAAGGGTTACCCATTTTTTTTCCAAAAGTAGAATTACAAGTTTTACCAACTCTGGCCGAGGAGTGCTTTTGTTAGCTGCTTGTTGTAATCACCTGTTAAGTATCAAGTCGTTAGCCATCTATGGTTGAGAATTCACTCTATTGTATCAGCATCAGCCTGCTTGTGGCCAGGTGGGAGGATGGCATCCCCCCAGACAGTGGAGGGGAGGGAACCAGGAGTTGATATGCAGATAAGTTTAGAGCCGAAATGCAATGGGGCAAGCCCCTATTCCAAACGCAATTAATAAACCCACAAACCAGCGAGCCAATATGGAATTCAGAGATCAAAGTAGTCTCTAGACATCAGGGGTGAGGTGAGAAGTCATCAGAAACTCTGAAAACCTTAATGGCCCCTCACCACAACTTAAGAAGATGATAGTTAGAGCCAAGACCTGAGACTGCCAACTCAAAATCGGGATCCTGGGGGTGTATACCCCTGCCTGCTCTCGTGAGGCCAGACCCCCAGCTCTGTACCCTGGTGGACAAAGCTGCATTTGACTCCTCATCCGAGTCATTCCAGGGAGCTGCGACGGCGAGCCCGCGGATCCGTCGGGCTTCCCAGCCTTGAGCTGATCACTTTTAATAAAGGTATCAAAAAGGGAGAAATATCTCCTGCCGTGTTTATTTCAGTGAGTTTATACAGATCAGGGATTAAAAAGCTCAAGAGCTTCACAGCAGAACCCATGTTTTGCAGCAGGGATCTCTCAGCTTATAGGACTGTCCCCCATGGAAGACCCACAAACCCAAGCACGTTTGAATCCCTTTATTCTAGCCCAAGCAGAGGATTTAGCGATGAAGAAGCAAACAAAAAATCCTAACAGCTCCAGCCCAGACAGGATGCTTCTACCAATCAAACCCCAACAAAACTTCACAGACACCTTGCCTTCTGGTATTTCGACAATAGGAAAGGTTCCATATTCCAAAAACTATAATAAACTGATAACATATGGTGAAAGTTAAAATATTGAAAAGGTACCACAAAAGAATTACAAAATTGTACAACTGTTTGTTAAATATGCCTTAGAGTTCATAGTACAATATCTGTCATTACTGTTTACATTTATTAAAATCAAAATTGTTAAGCCTATGGTAGCTGCTTTTACTAAAGTTATTAAGAAAGTATTACATTCCTTTCTCAGGCATGGGGTGCTGTGTATCAAAGAGATTGTAGGATATATATTAATAATTCGTCTCTTAGTATTCCTAATAGCCCTGCTTGCATTATTTCTAGATCAAACTTGAAGATTCAAAGAATATAATCATCTTAACATTCTAGGTCCATTGACACATAAACAGAATATTAATTTACTAACTTCACAGGCAAATTTCAACTACAAAGTCTCTAACCAAGTATTTATCACCTATCATCATTTTAAAACTTAAAGTCACCTGTTAAAGTCAATAACAAAATTTATAACTCTTAACAAAAGGGAAAAAGTAGATTGCTTGCACTGTTATTCATGTTAACAAAATTTTCTTACACTAGAATATTGTTCAAAGCCAATATTTTGTTCCTATTCTTATTTAGTATACAAAGAAAAAAGGGGAAAAAAGGTTGGGGTGAATACATATTCCCTTTTGAGTCAAGTAATATCATGTTCTCATGTTTTACAATGAATCATGTAAGAGTACAATGATCCTATGATAATTCAGCTGCCTAAAAAACCAAGGTAAATGCATTACAATGAACACTGAAAACCACAGACACCAGCCCGATGTCCCTCCAACAGACATTACAGAGCCATGTAACCAAAACAACTGATAACTGCCTCATAGAAATCTGTGACTTTTGAAATAACCATTAATGTAAGGACTCTAATAATTTATGAATTGCCTTATCTGTTAGGCTTGTTTTTTGTTACAGTACTAAAGTTGAGTGTTGCAAGGTTTTCTAATTTCAGTTCAGAGTTAAGATAACTTACAGCTTTGTTTACAAACTAGTTTTCATGTTTACAGACTGTTTTCTGTTTACAAATTGCTTTGCTAGGTTTCTATTTACAAATAGTTTTCTCTAGTAGTTAGACTTTCTTCAACAGTTTTAGGAGTTAAGTAGCTTGTTGCTGGTAAAATAAGCTATGATTTGTAACCTAAACACTAAGAAATTCTTACCTACAGACTCTAAACCAATATACTGCACCTTCAGTAATATATAAGTCATGCAAATGAAAACCACGCTGTTTCTGTCACCCTGTTTGCTAGGGACTCCTACAGATAGATGACAGAGAACAGATCACAAATTTTAGTAAAGAGAAAACTGAGATGTTGCATTAGTATTAATCAAGTTATAATAAGCAGCCTAGCTCAGCTCCATGAACCGGCCTCTGGGCTGACTGACAGAAGCTCATAGCCAATGGGAGCTCTCCTAGGATGCAGGCATCTTATTGATTCAGGATCTGGGGGCACATGGATAGACTAATGACCTGTCTCAATCCAGGAGTTTTGAATGGGCTATAAAAGAAAGCCTTGGACAATAAATTGTGCTGTTTGCTGATGACCAACGTGAGTTTGTCGTGTGCCATGTCTCAGACATAAGAACATCACAAGAATTATTATTGTAAAACTGGACATCTTTTGCGTGTTCACCTGTATGTGCAGAGGCAAAAATACATGTCAAAAAGGTATCAATCATAACATGAACGTGTTTCAACTTACCAAACTCAGGAATATGTGTAACATCAGTCTGCCAGATTTCTAGAGCTTGGAGTCCCCGGAGATTAACTCTGAGGGCAGGCAAGGGTGCCACCTGTTGACAGTTGGCACAGGCTTGCACAATTTGCTGTGCTTGTTCGTGTGTAAGCTGAAATTGTTTTCGAAGAGCTGCTGCACTCTGGTGAAAAAAACCCATGTGACAGACATGCCTGAGAAAAAACATCTGGCACAACAACGGCCCCAGCTAACTTTCTGCACGGGCATTACCTTCAGAGATGGGGCCAGGAAGACCAGCATGGCAACATATGTGCAGGATATAATACCTCTTAGTACATAACTGCACTGCAAAACACAAACACAGTAATAAAGAAAAGAGCAATGGGTTAGTTACTTCCTTGATAGAAACTTCTATTCTTTTCACTCTACCTGCAACATAAGCAGAGTCAGTAACAATATTAAGTTTATCTTGAAATTTTTCAAAGCCCCAACCACAGCTGCTAATTCTACCAGTTGAGAAGAACCATTAACTACTTTTATATCTTGTAGCCACTGCCCGTTACTTTGCCACACTATCACAGACTGCCCGGTCTTTCCAGAGCCATCTGTAAATACTGTGTAGGCATTGGCAATAGGAATTGGGGAACAGTAAGATTTTTCAATAAAATTAAGATAAAACGTGACAGGGATACCATCAAAATTTTTATGAGCCTGTCAAGCACTTAACACCTGTGTGATCTGTTCTAAGGCTCTTGTTGCTCTGGGTGTCAGGGTGTGAGGGGAAGTGAGTTCAGAGTTCCCTTTCAATAACTGGAAAAGGGGGTAGAACTGTTCAGTTGTAATACCCAATTAATTGTTCTCAAGAGCTTTTGCAAATCATTGTGCATGTACACTTGAGATAATGGAAGGCACAGAAAATGTAAATCAGGGGGCATTGTGTTCACTAAGTGGTACAGTAAAAAAACCCAATATTTTAAATCAATAGCTATGAGGGTCCAAAATTGCGGCAACATTGCAGGAGATAGTAGCCCTGGCGTAGGGCTCCCATAGGCAAAATAGTATTACTGATTTTTTTAAGATCGTGCAGCAATTGCCATGTTCCCCTCGTTTTCTGAATAACAAAAACAGGAGAGTTCCACGGGCTAGTTGTGGGAATGATATGGCCAGCATGGAGCTGCTCTTGTACAAGCTAGTGTAAATGTTGCATCTGTTCCCGAGATAAGGGCCACTGGTCCACACACACAGGATGATCTGTCGTCCAGGTGAGGGCTGGGACATGCTGCTCAGCGGTGGCCCCTATGATAAATTTGTTCCCAGCACAAGACCCCCTTGGCTAAGGCATTCTTGTCCCCCCAAAGTAACAGGGAGTGATAGTACGTAAGGTTTCATGGTAGCACTGCGACTTTCAGAGCCCTCTATTGTGACAAAATTGACACTGCTTTGGAACAGAGAGGCCTCCAACCCCAGCTAGACCTTTAGCAGCTTGAGTCAGGGGCCAATGAGTGGGCCATGCTGAGAAAGCTATAACAGTACAATCAGCACCACTATCAAGTATACCAGCAATTTGTAGCTTCTCGTTTTCATGCCAAAGAGCACATTTGAGAGCGGGTCTATGACTGGAAAGTGATTGTGCCCAGAAGATTTGTGGCTGCCCAGTGAAATCAAAGCCACTATTACCTCTAACTTGTGGAAAACTACCAGGGGGGTTAACATGGAAATAAACAAGTTGAGCAATTTGTGCCCCTTCAGAAATTCAATGTGTCAGAGGTCATTGGTTGGAGACAGAAATGACACGAACTTACAGAGGGTCCTCAACAAACAGCGCCGAGTTTATTATGGCTGCCTCTTTTATAGGGGGTTTGAATTTCCTGTGTTTAGATAGCCGATTGGTTGAGATTTCTTACTGCCCAGATCTCTGACCAGTGGTGTGTCTGCATCTAGGCTTAAACAGGGTTGGCCAAGGTCTCTGAGTTTGAATCCAACCTATCCCTGCCTTATCTGGGGACCTGTTTTTGTTTCTAGGCCGGTCGAGTTTAGGGGGGCAGCTTCAGACTAGCTGCACTGTGACAATTTGAGATGGGGGTACAGGGGTCCAAACCATTATCTGAACCTCCCCAGTAAAATCCCTGTCTATAAATCTAGACAGAACAAAAAAACCCTGCTTTGTGGTTGACGCTTGACCAATCACAAGTGCACTGCACCCCCAGCCCAGCGGTCCCCAGGCATCTGAAGGCAAACAGTGCACATCACTGTCCTGAAGAGTTACTGTGATGGCAGAGGCCAGGTCCATGCCAGTGTCACCTGATGTCTGTGCTCGCAAGGCTTTTGAGGGGATGAGTGCAGCTGGGCTTGATTTGCTATCCATGCGCAGCTCCCCCCTGCACTCTGCTGGAAGTTTCCCGGAGCACCCATTGATGTAGCTGGGAGCAGCCCCCCTTCTTTATTAAATGTAGACCAGCATTGTTTTACATGGTGCTGTCCCTTCTGGCAATGTGTGCATACACCTGAGTCCCCAGAACCTCTTTTGTTCCGGGGGCATTTGCATCCCATGTGACCTGGCTTCCCGCACAAAAAACAAACACTCGATCTGGAATGAACACTCATTGTAGCAAGATCCTCCAAAAGTGAAGTCATGTTATGACCAGCAGTGCCAATTCCCTGACAAGCCTTAAGCATTTCTACAACAGTTGGGCTTGCAGGGGCTGTAAAACCTTTTGACAGGATTTGTGTTTTCCACTGCTAACTGCTTCAGTAATATTTCTTGCATGGTGATGTTGCCTATTTGCTTATCTAGGGCGGCTTTTAACTTATCTAGAAACTTAATAAAAAGTTAATCAGCTCCCTGTCTTATGTTAACAAATGAGGTTG
Source organism: Serinus canaria (assembly GCF_022539315.1). Lineage (NCBI taxonomy): Eukaryota > Metazoa > Chordata > Aves > Passeriformes > Fringillidae > Serinus > Serinus canaria. Next base: position 18,235,616 of record NC_066342.1, read on the forward strand.
TGTCGTGGTTTGAGAGGAAATGAATTTTTTTGGGATGGTGTGGTCAGACCAGTGAGTGTTCAGATTTTAATATTGGCACCTGGTTTGTCCACTGAGGGCATGGATACGCCTCTGAGAACACAGGGGGTTAAAAGCTGTGAACTCCCAGGGGAAATTCACTTTGGGTTCCAGTCCTGGAAGAGAACAGATCTCCCCCCTGCCCAGCTCCAAGCTGGGCGGGGGGGAGGGAGGGGAGGCCATGCAGCCGGAGGTAAGCCAGGCCTGGGACAGAAGCGAGATTCGAAGGGTGGAGGAGCACTGCGAGGCTTCGGGCAGCCATTCCCCATCCTCCACCATTTCCCCCCCGCCAGAGGGAGAGAGAGAACCTGTGCCTGTGATAGCGCGGGCCGGCGTGAAGGAGAAGGCGGGGGTGCCCAGCAGGGCAGCCAGCCATGGAAGTTCTGGACAGGCAGAGCCTGGGACTTTTAACCCTTCTTGTGGATGATGGAAACCTGCCAAATGTTGATCTTCCTTGAGTTAGTTAAAGGTGTTGAGAGAGGCTCAGAAGAATCCTAGGTGGGAAGACATGATAGAGTGGCCTTTGGCTGGACTTTTCTTGTATAGCCATGGCAGAACCACTTGTGTTCCTGTGACACAGAGACTGCATTCTAGGGGAATGCAATGGCTCAGAGCCAGGAGAGTGCGGTGATGTGAGAGTGTGTGAACAGAGACGATGGGTGAGGAGGGTGGTGGTGGTGCCGCCCTCCGTCTTCAGAGAAGAAGAAGAGGAAGATGAGCTCTGTTCAAGAGACCCCTCAGCCCCAGGGGGTGAAATTTGGGGGGGACAGGTGTCCCAAAAGGAGAGGGACTGTGCTCTTTTTTGGAACTGGACAAAGCATCCTTAAAGGGAAAAACCCTAGAAGCAGCTCTGGTCCATGTGCAGTGGTGAGAGCACTGGACATGAAAGGAAGAGGTCACGATGGCAAAATGTTCTCCGGGCGGTGCCAGACGTGACACGGAAACACAAGAAGTTTCGACTGTTTCCTGGGGAAGTCTGTGGTGCAAGAGGGACTCCTCTCTTCTCAAGGAATTGAGAATTGATTATCTAAAGGGTGGTGATGGACTGAGAGTGGGTGATCTAAGGGGTGGTAACTGAATTGGAAATTTGGTGGGGGGAGGAGGAGGAAATTTGGAAGGTTTTCATCCTGCGTTCTGTGTGTTTCTCTTGTAGTTTTAGGTTAATAAAGTTCTTTTTTCTTTCAATCTTAAGTTGGAGCCTGCTCTGCTCTGTCTCTGATCACATCTCACAGTAGATACCAGGGAAGAGGTATTCTCATGGGGGCACTGGCATTAGGCCAGGCTCAAACCATGACAGGTTGTAACACGACCACCATCCGTCACTTTATGAAAAGCCAACAGAGCAAGCTCCTTTGACTAAGAGCTTCTGCAGGCAGCCAAGCCTGCATTGCGGTCAGCACATATTGACCCTCCCCCATAAGAGCTTCATCACCAATTGGTCGCAAAACGTGCCCCAGGGGTTGCCATAAATAGTCCATAGTTTGAACAGTGCAGAGCTCTCTCCACTCCGACATCCAGACAGTGAATTTTATACTTGTCAGCATAAGCTGTGCTATTTGCTTAAAGTCTTGTGGTGCCAAGTCATACGAGTTCACCACAGTTTCCAAAAGGCTAGTAGTGAATGGGGCACTGATGCCATTGTCTATGGCAAAGTGATGCAGCTCTTTTACGACAGCATAAGGCAAGCTTTCCCATATAGGTATTTGGTGGGGTTGGTAGATAACTGGGAAAGAATGCAATAAATCTTCATCTCCTTCCATGGCAGCCTGTTTTCTCACCACTGCCCACTGATCAGGGGGTGTAAGAGCCATAATGAGGGATGCGGGACTCCAGGCGTCTCTTCAAAATGCAGTTTATTACATCCAAGATGTTACAGCAGTCCAGGGTCGTGGGCAACAGAGCCTGTGCCTACAGCTGTCAGCTCCAGCTGCAGGCAGGCCTGGAGACCCTTTAATTTTGGTTACAATGCATTATATACTTTGCTGAGCATCTTAATACAGAAGAACCAATCTATACCTTAATTTTTACCTGTAGCCTATCATAACTACTGTAATTACCATATTCATGTTACTATTCGCCAATCACTAAAAGTTAGTACATTATAGTTTAATCTAGAAGTTGTTTTTCAGTTTTCTTGCAGTGGAAAATTCTGAGACCTTTTTTCTACTTGCAACATCGGCAGGCTTGTTTGCCTGTGCTATCTTCCTGCTTGGTAAAATCATCTTCTTGTTTGAGGTGGGTTTATCCTTTGCTCTAAGTCATAAAAACCCCTTCTAACTAACATACCCTTTGCCTTCTTAGTTATCCAGTAAGACTGGCTCAGCAATTCTTTTCTTCTATATCAAAATTTGCTTTCAATTCTATTCCTTCTTCAGATTCTACATTCAAAAATCTTTCTGCCAAGCATACATATCTGTGAGACTTTCTTGTCAAACTTTCATCCTTCCCAACGGGGGGGAAGATATTGAGTTCCCTTCCTGATGCAAATAGATCAAGGGACCAGGGGCCACCCTCCGGTTCTCCTCCCACAGCCCTGAGAGACTTACAGTCAAAGTCTTGTGTTTTGTGCAACAGCAGCGTTGAAGGAGCAGGTGACGAAGGAGCAGGCACCTGAAGAGCCTTCACTGCTGTCACGGTGCCATGAGCGTCTTTCTTTTTCCAGTTATCTGGTGCTGCATACGCCACAGGTAAGGCATACACAGTCTGCCGCAAATACACAAGCTCCACCAGCACTCTGCCGCCTCGCCTAACGAGGTCCCACAAAGTGTCCCCGAAAACGTTCCATGTCTGAGGGTCAAAAACATTGGTACTATTCAAAGTTGGATCCCAGTCTTTCCAGTCTGAAGATTCAACTTTCCTGCCATGTTTCTGCGAAATCTGTTAGAGCATCTCTGCGACGTTCTTTTGCTCCTGGGAAAAACCACTCCCCATAGTTCTTGGCTGCTACCCATTTGTTGCATCATGTTGCAACTGAGTTCATCGTGTCCAGGGAGGGTACAGCTGCCAGTGCCAGGCATGGGAACAAACGAGATGGGTCTTCATTTCATAAAGCTCGAGAATCCATTTATTACCCCTGGGGAGGAGGAGCAGGACAAAGACGAAAGATCAGGCAAAGGCAGGGTTGTGTCGGAACTCAGGACATACCTCTGGGAGTCTGGAGTTTCCTGGGACCCTTGCCAGGGGGCTCAGAGACCCTGGCACACAGCCCAGAACACCATCGGGTTCGAGTGCGGGCCATGGAACAGCTTGGCACCTTTGCATGAGGAGATAGAGGCCATGGCAGTTTAGATGGTATAGGGATAAAGTATTCACAGAGTGTAAATGTAGGTTTTAGGATTTTTGGTATAGGGGTTTCTGGTGACAAGATGGAGGGATTTGGGCGTGTCTAGCCTTTCTTCTTCTTCTCTACCTCCATCTTATCTGGTGATGTTGGCACTTTTAGATTGGTCTAGAGTAGAAACTCACTGTCTAGCGTAGATGATAGGTATTGGAAAATAACTGTAAATATTGTACACGTAGTTTGTAGTATATAAAGATAACACCGCCCTGGGGGAGGGCGGAGTGCCTCTGACTGTCCTGCTGAACGGATCTCAGCTGGACAGGGAGAAAGAATTTTATAGATAAGATGTAATAAATAACCTTGAGACCGAAAAATGAAGAGCCTTGACTCCTTCTTCAAGCACCGGGCTGGGAAAAGAAACTTTTGAACTTTTTCGGGGTCACTCTGACCAGCTAGAGAGAGAGAGACCCCGACAGGGTTGTAGGGTTTTTATAGGGTATCGCAGGGGTAAAGTTAGGGTTTGGGTCAAGGGAGGAGTTATTAGCAACACAAGAAGGGTAAGATCAAATTCCTGCCTCTTAGGAACAGGGCATTCCACACCCTCTGTCCTGCAGAAAGGTCAACTGGCCCCAGGAGCTTTGTTCCAGCTCCTGGGCTTCATTTCAGCTCCTGGGCTTCCTTTCAGCCCCTCTGTAAAGTTCAGCCAAGTCATCCTCACTGGTGCAACTGCTAGTTGCCTTTCAATCCCTGATGCAGGGCCCCATTTGTGAGAGACTGAGACACAGAGTCAGACCAGCAGAGAATCTGAATTGTTTATTCAAAGAAACAAGCTGGTTTTATACACTTTTTCAAGGCACAGTATTTCCTTACATGGTAATTCTCACTATGTGAGCTATCTCATTTTACCACGTCAGCAACACACATTCTAAATGTCCTTCTGCTGGGTGATCACGTGCTGTTCACCTGTCAGTTTGCTTCCAGCAGGCTTCTCTCCTGTAGGGCTCTAACGCATGACACCTCCTTCCCCCCCAATGTCAGATGGAGACAATCCTCTCTGTGTTGCCATGTGCTTCTGCAGACTCATCCCACAGCCCGCAGCTCAACTCCATCCTATCTTTTCCCACAGGCAGGTGCGATGATTCCCCCGTGGCTGCAGGTGGCGCTGTGGCGTGAGCGTAGATGCCTCTTCACGTGGGTAATGGCAGGCACGCAGGTGGGAGAGATAGAAAAGGGGCTTCCTTTACAAACTCACAGTAGGCAGCCAGTCCCAGTGCCCCTCCAGATGGCGAAATGGGCTGTGGCAGAAACCTCAGAGTGGTGGCTGGAATGGCAGAGCCAGGCACACCCGAGATAGCAAATGAAATGTAGCAGAAGCTCTACAGCTGTAGCAGGAGCTGCAGGGTGTCCTGGCAGGCACAGAGTGCTGGGTTACAGTGTAGCAAAAAACCTGGAGCAGAGGCAGAAAAACAGCAGGGCTGGGCAGCAGCAGCCGGGTTCCTAAACACAGTCGGGAGAGGCTCCCTCAGAGTGGGGAGGGGCTCGGGGTCCCAGGTTTTCCCCTGAGGCACCTGAGTAGATGGTGAGGGTCCTTTCCAGTGAGGCAGGGTGTTAAATAAGGTCCCAGTCCAACAACCGCTCTTACAAGCAGAACCTCACTCACGATAGGAGAAAATAGTAGGATATGGACCTCCGCACTGGTGGCAAATTCTTCCCACAGCGACCGCAGCCTCTCTCACCTCTGATCCCAAGACCGAGAGAGTGCTTGGAGCTGAGCCCAGTCCCTCACCCCCCAGCCAAAATCTCTGGGTACCTCTGCCCTTCCCAAGAGAAGAGACCCCAGCTAAGGGGCTGCAAGCAGGTGCACCTCTTCCCCCTGTTATAGATGACTAATGAGATGGTTGGCTCTCACAATTAAGGGGTGAACAGTATGTGTATATTAAGAGAAGTTTTGTGGATGTATGGTTATGTTATTGTATGTCCTCCCCCTTGCATTGTTATTACGGGATGGCCTTGGTAGTTGGGGCATTTGGGGAGGGTCGGCTTGTTACTATGGTAACACCTGACCTCCAACCAAGATGTAAGAAAGTGATCTCCACCACTAGACAGCAAAGAAGGAGTCGACTGACAAGACTTTAGGAGGGGCTGGAGGTATAAAAAGCAGAGCATCCATTTTGTAGACGAGCACATGGTGGTTGATTCCATGCTCCCAGCGCTGTAATTTTTCCTTATTTAGTCCTTTTGTTGTATTTTTGTTAAAGTTTAATAAACCTTTGACATTTTAAAAGTGAGCAGTCGTTTCTCACAAAATGGGGGTTTGTTCTGGGAGAAAAACCTTGTCTCTGTGGCCCTAGGAGATTTCGAAAGAGAAGCGTACCCTGCCACAAGTTCGGCAGCTCAGTCAGGTCTCCTGGGATGACTGGTGATTGCAGGTCGACACCCTGGGGACAGCAGAGGACTAAATAATGAAAAACAAGAGGGGGAAGAAAAAGCAGGCAAAAATTGTGAGTATTTGCATGCGTGTGAGAGTCCGAGAGTGTGCTTGGAGTGTGTGTGAGATTTGAGAGATTTACAAGATTTGGGGGACTCGAGAACACCTGGTGACGCCAGGTTGAGAGTCACCAGATTTGGGGGGCTTTGACCGCCCTTGTGTGAGCGGCAGGGTCTCAGAGACCAGGCATGAACGCACTTGGGTGACGGCAGGTGGGGACCCAACACAGCAGCTCTCAGCACCTGCTGGTCTGGCAGGAGTGGTGGCAGCAGCGGCAGCGCAAAGAGTGGTTTACCTGCAGCACCGCTGAGGACCAAGGCACCAAAGCCCAGTGTTGTAATCTCCGGCGCCACCAACTTGGCTAGGAGTGGGGATGGTGGCTTGAAAGTGTGGGCACAGTTGCACACGACACGGCTGGCAATTGGTGCCTCTTAGCGAAGCCCTGGCACCAGGCTGCCTGTGGTGATTTGGGGTTCCAGGGGCGGGGATGGCCAGCAGGGCTGACCCAGGAGTGCCGGACTGTGGAGACTTCTCTGCAGTATCCACTGGCATAAAAAGCCGCAGGGTCGCAGGACCCCACATGGTGGGAGGGGAGCCTTTTGACAGTTGCCCTAGCACGCCAAAAGGCACAGGGGTGTGAGACCCTGGTGGCAAAAGAGTAGAAGGGCTGACCCAGTCGCACGGGAGTTCCTGGACTGCAGGCGGGGTTTTTATTTGCTCCAGCCTTCCAGGGAGAAAGTAAGGGGTTTTTTCCTTCTTTTTCTTTTCCTTTCTCTCTCTTTTTCTACTTTCTTTTTCTTTCTAACTGATCAGGGAGCCAGGCTGTCAGGAAGGCCTGTGATTGGTCAGTCAGAATGGGACTATGGGCAAGTAAGGAATCCCCAACGGGAGAAGGAGAAATTGAGGAGATATCAGGAGGTATACCCCCAGATAGCCCACTAGGAAGAAAATTAGCCCAGTGGAGATATGGCTCCAACACTAGAGATAAAAATAAGTTCAAGATGATACAGTACTGTATGATAGAGTGGTCTAAAGAAGAAATTGGGCCTGATAATGTACTTTGGCCAAGGTATGGGTTGGACGAAGGGTGGATATGTCGGGTTTTAAACATGTATGTAAAGGCTAAGAAACCATTTAATCAAGAAGGGAGTGACTATGCTGCCTGTTGGGAAGCAGAAATTCCACCTTCAGGGGTGGGTGACTTTGAAATAACAAAGAATAAAGAATGGGACCAGTTAGACCATTAGCCTCCTCCTCCTCCACTGGCACTGACCGCACCTCCCTTGCTCTCTGATGATCCTAGTCAAAATACTGGCAACAGAATGGAACAGCAAAAGGAAAAGAAGTCAGGTGACAGTAACCAAGCAATAGGATTGTATCCTCTTGATATGGGAAACATATATGTATATGAAAATTAAGAATTTTAGAAGCATATAATGTACTTAGGCAGGTGGAGGAAAACAGAAATATATATATAGCTTATTTAGCAAGTTTGCAAAAGTACAGAACACAGTTTGTAACAGGAATGTAACTTGCTAGGTAGAGACAACTTGTAACAGAACACATAAGAATTTAGTTGCTTGGTAAAGGCCATAAAGATAAAAAACTCAGTAAAGCAAGACTCAGGTATTGCTGAAACCCATAAAGCAGAACCTTTTGCTTAAGGAGCCAGCAAGAACCAGGCTCCTGGTTTTGGCCAGGACAAATTGACCTGAGAGAAAGCCAAACCTCCACTGTGCCTGCCCAGAAGAAAGGGTCAAGCAGTGAAGATCGAGGAAGATGATACTTCATCAAAGACACCCACCCCCTACCACCAGGAGGCGTGGCACCACCACAGACTCTGGGTGGGGAATGGGCGGGCAGGGAGGTATAGGCTTGTGAGATCAATGCGTATAAAAAACCTGTAACCTGCTTTAGCAGGTACACGTCTTTGGTGGAAATATCTCCCATCCATCCCAGCTGGAATAAAACCTACCTGCTTTACAATTTCTAATTGTAAAGTCCTTACTCCGCAAATCACTCTGAGGGAAGTACCACTGGGTGGGGCACATGGGGGAATTGGGTTTGTAACTGCACCACTCAATTCCTCTGATGTGAAGATGTTCAAGAAAGAATTAAAAGGATTACTAGAAGAACCCCTTGGGTTAGCAGAACAGTTAGACCAATTTTTAGGCCCCAATATTTATACATGGGAAGAAATGCCATGGTCAACGGCAGTAATGGCCAATAATGGCCATGTTATTTACACCAGAAGAAAGACAGATGATCCGGGTGGCTGGGATATGAATATGGGAAAGGGACATCCTAGGGATCTGAAAATGCCCACAGTACACCCTAATTGGGACCACAATGACCCCGGGGCAAGGCAAAACATGGAGGAGTATAGAACATCAATTGTAAGGGGTACTAAAGAAGCAGCCCCACAAAGCCAAAATGTTCGTAAAGCATTTGATGAACAACAAAAGAGGGAAGAAACCCCAACAGAGTGGCTAGAAAGGCTGAGGAAAAATATGAGGCAATATTCAGGTATCAACCCTGAAACAGCAGCCAGACAGATCTTGCTAAAAACATATTTTGTCACCCATGCGTGGATAGATATACAAAGAAAACTAGAGAAATTAGACAGTTGGCAAGAAAGGAGATTGGAGGATCTCTTAAGAGACGCACAGAAAGTATATGTCAAGAGAGATGAAGAGAAAGAAAAGGAAAATGCCATAGTAATGTTAACTGCCATCAGAGAAGGACAAATTTGTTTTTATTCTAAGAAAAATGAACACTTCAAGAGAAATTTCCCCCAAAGGGAAGGGGATCTAAAGGTTTTTAAGAACGAGCAAAGAGGGGAGGTAGAAGACTAGAGATTTCAAGGACTCTGCCTCCTGGGGACAGAATATCATCAGTAACCACTTAATAGAATAAGTCCCCAAGAAGAAGAATTTAAATTTGTGGTGAGCACGGGAATTAAAAAAACCAAAAACAACAAAGAACTTGTGTTTATAGAATTGAAAGGGGATATGGGAAGAGTCAAAATACCTTGCAAGTAGTGGGTGCGAAAGGGGAAGGGTTTAAAGCATTAACTCATCATGTTAGCCCTAGAGATTAAGTACTGATCAAATAATGGAAAGACCAGCTTCCAACCCCTCAGTGGGGAGGTCCCTTCCAGGTACTGCTAACCACTGAATCAGCTGAGCGACTCTCAAGCAGAGACGGAAAGATAACAAAAGAAGCACCAAGAAGTCTGAAAAAGAAGAAAAAAAAATAGAATCAAGCTCCCACCAGCCAGCTTGAGGACTCTTTTAAGTAATACTTTAGGCGATGAGTTTGAACCGTACCCGTTATTGATGTAATTGTCCTATTTTAATGGATGGAGATGGATGGAGATTGCAAGCATCTGTTGAGGGTAGATATGCAGAGAACCCTAAGAGGTGCTGGGGTGGTTTGCTTAGAAAGACATGAAATAGAGGGCAAGACCGGGTTGGCCCCTGTGTTCACCACCGAGAAGATTCCATAGCCCTGGTGCGGGCAGCAATCTCGTAGGCATGGTAAGGTGGGGGCAAAAAGGCCCTACTGGATCTCTCATTCCTCAGCTGACATTTCCCTTCAACACCCAATACAGGTGCAATTAACAAGAGGGACTAGAGGGTGTCAGAAGGACACTCAATTTTATAATTTTAAAGGGTTTATTAAACCTTATCAAAAATACAACAAAAGGACTGAATAAGGAAAAATTACAGCACTGGGAGTATCTGTGACTATTAGCCATGTGTTAATCTAGAAAATGGATGCTCTGCCTTTTATATCCTTAGCCCCTCCCAAAGTTTTGTCAGTCACCTCCTCCTTTGCCATCCATTGGTGGAGATTACTTTCTTACATCTTGATTGGAGGTCAGGTGTTGTTACACTGTGCCTCTTAGTAATAAGCCGACCATCTCCAGATGCCCTGACTACTGAGGCTATTACAACGGGGAGGGGAAAGAGGACTATGGGAGGACATATTACAATAACATCACTATACATTTAAACATCTATATAATATCTATCTCTTAATTGTGAGAGCCAACTATTATATCACTTATCTATAACAAACCCCCCTTTTCCTTTACCATAAGTCATTTGTCTTGAACAATTAACTCTCATTTTTGATTCTGATAATCTACCTTTACTTCTCAAAAAAGAAATTAAAAAATAATTATTAGCATCTGTTGGTGTGGACAAGGACAATGGGAACAGGAAAAAAATCTTAAGTTTTCTTTAGACACACTTATTTGGAATGGAAAAAATGGGATCACAGAGCTCCAGTATGGCCTTTTTACTCCCATCTACTGTGCCTATGGGGTTGCTACTCATAGCAGGTATATCTTAGAGGTGAGTATAGAGGCCAACTCGGTCTTGCCCTTTAGCCTCTGTTGTATTAAGAGACAACTGAGGAATTAGAGATGTCTGGTATGGCTTTCTTGTTCCCACCTTACCATGCCTACAGGATTGCTTGCCGACAGCAGGGCTATAATCTTCTTGGTGGCGAACACAGGGGCCAACCCGGTCTTGCCCTCTATTTCTTGTTTTATTTTACTTGTTGGCTCTTAAGGAAACTGCCCCAGCACCTCTTACAGTTCCTTGCTTACCTCCCCTCGAGAGATGCTTGTAATTCTTTGAAACAAGGGGTTGGAAATTTAACTCAGGTTAGAAACCAATTTTGGATTTAACTGGAGTCTGCTTGTTTAGTCTGTTAACTTGTGTGCTCACAAAAAAGCCTGAAAAGAGGACGGAGGATATTCAAGGCTACTTAAAAAGGAATGCAAGCATCCAAGCTGAAGAGAGATAAGGAGGGGGGGGCCCACCAACCTTGGGGCTAAAGCAGACAGAAAAACTGAATCTTGGTTAAAAGCACCACATTACAGCTACGTGACTGAAGAACTGACTGAAGAACTGCGAAGGCTCATAAAAATTGATAAGACAGTTTAATACATATGCATATGTCTTTTATGCATATGCAACAGGTTAGGGGATAAAGTAGACTCAGGAATTTTCAGGGGCGTGCATGTCCTTAGGGAGCATGCGATTAGAGCTGAAATAAATCATACCGGCTTTGCAACTTTTACAAGTTGTGGAGTTTTTTTCTGCAAATCATTCTTATCTATTAAAATAGGACAATTTCATCAATAAACGGTACAGTTCAAGCTCCCCACCCAAAGTGTTAGTTATAACAATCTTCAAGCTGGCTGGTGGAAGCTTGACTTTACTTTTCAGATGACTTCAAGTTTCTTTGGCTATCTCTTACCTGGTCTGGATGTTACAGTCTGTTCTTTGGGTTCTTTCACCAGGCCTTTAATTTTGTTGACATGAGTCCACTCTTGCTCTGTGGTTTGTACGGTCGATTCTGTGGTTAGTTGTTCCTGAAAGGGATTTATCTATTGAAGGATTAAACTGAAGATAATGTACATAACATTGTACATGTAACATGTAACATTCATATGTTTAACTGAGTCTTAAAGTAGTTACTACTGCTGACACAAGGGAACTGTGCGGCTTAAGAACTATTATAATTACAGAGAGGTTTAGCACTTAGCCTAGCATCCTGTTTTGACAGCAGTAGTTTTTAGGGAATGAGGGTTAGAATAGTAGTAGGTCACAGTGACTGTAGATACTCCTGTTTATAGAGATTTAATGGAAACTTAAACACTATTAAATCTGATGGAAATCACTGTATACAGCATTACATAAACTTTTGGCAAACTTATACATAGAGGCAAGTTTTTCTCCTTACAAGAACAGTGTGTACACAGAGAGCTAGGTAATGATACACACACACACATATATATATATACACACGTCTGTTTTTTCCAGGTGGGACAGCAGTTGGATGCACAGAGCTGTGTATCTAGAGCTATGTCTCTGGGCATGCCCAGCCTGTGTGTGCACACAAGGACATGTGCAGAGCTAGTGTACATACACACAGGTACCTGCTCACCTGCACAGAGTTCTTGTGTACTACAGTACTTGCTAGAAGTACACACTTGTGTACACTCAACCTGCCACACTAGCACACGTGTTATACAGACACTTATTAATGTACAGTCTTTAATAATGCACGCATGCCTACAAGCACTACAAGTCTACAAGACTTACTTGCATGTAGAACTTGAGCACACCAATGTGTGCAGCGTCATACACATTAATATGCACATCTCATACAGAGCTATGCTCACACTTGTAGAACCTGTGCATATTCACAAGCACAGAACTGTGCACAGGTTCACTCACACTTGAGAGTGTGTAATTTACACATGTAAACAGCAGTGCACATATCACATGTACACGTCAGTACATCTATGTGAATAGTGCTGTGTACACTAACACACATGTACACTGAGCAAAGCAGGATGTGTACACTCACATTTGGGCACACTAGAAAATACATGTGCACACAGAGCTGTACACACTGGCACACACGTGTACAGCACTCTGTCATAGCTCTCCTGGCCCTGATGCCCCTGTGGGTTTCTCTTCATGGGATCATGACACAGTGGGGATGGGGACAGGAGAGGGGAGTATGGGTGGGACATTGTGGAACAGTTTAAAGAGCACCCTCTGTGCCTTTGGGGTGGGAACAGACAGGCTTGTCTTAAAGGAAAAGTCAAAGAGAGACTACACTGGATTTTTGCTTTTTGCTTCTCACTCTATAAGGGCAAAGCTGAGCACTTCTCGCTGTCTTGTTTTCCTCAGGAGCTTGACTAGCACAAAGGAGAGAACTAGAAGGACTTATTGAGGATTACTGCTAGTGCATAGCACTCATGGAGTTTTACACTTCTTACATTATCATGGGATGTTGGGGTAGGAACTAACAACAGCCTTATCCCACTGTCTTGGAAGCTTGTGTTTTGTTAAGGGGTCTTAAGTAAGACGTACTTGTGGTTTTTATTACTTTGAAGGGTAGCTCACAGTCTTCTGGCGATATGGTAAGGAAAGCTTCAGGCCTCTCTGCAGGGGTGACAGTGACTTTGAGACAAAGTTTTTATTAAGGTGTCATCTCAGACTGAAAGATGGAAAGGTATCTGTGTCATACATGGAAAAATATCTAAGTTTTTGACACTTAAGCTCTTCTCTTAACCTGAAAAAGAAGTAGCACTTTGCCAATGTTAAAGTTGAATGGAGGCAGCTCAAGACTTTTAGCTAAAGGAGTTCAAAGCATGACAAACATGTTCTAACAGGACTCTACTTACAGGAAACAGAAGAATATAACATGTTGGGTAAATATAACCCTCTCTACTTCTAGCACGGATGGTTTTTGAGGCTGGAAATGCAAGGACTTGTTTCATTGCAGGTACAGGGCTTTGCTGAAGGCTGTTCTTGCTTTTCCTAACACTTGGCAGTGTTGCAGGGAAGCAGGAAAAGCTTGAGGGAATGAGAAGAACACAACAGATTAGTTGAGTGATGAAGAAGGCATCAAACTACAGGGGAGAGGGGGCTACAAACTATAAAACAGTCTGCCAGGAGCTAGCTACCCCTTTACTCTAAAATAACAGAGGAAGCTATAAACAAAGGGAAAATGTTACTGCATTAGGACTGCAATGTGCAGTGAGACACAAACTTGGGAAGTCTCTCATTTCTTTCCCTTCTTTCTTGAGCATCTCTGCTAGAAGGAGGAGGCACACCTTCATGCTGGCAGCTCCTTGCCTTGCCCTCTCACTTTGCTACAAGTGATGACTAATTAATCTTCTTGCAGCTACAAGAGCAGGAGGCAGCAGAAGACTATCCAGTAAATGCCTGGCACAACAGGTCTCAGATGCAGGAATGGATCTGAAATTGTGCTCATTTCACAGTTTTATGCCATGATCTCTTGTAGCTCTGCTATTTTTAGGAGTGTTTGTTCTTGGCTGTGGGAAGAGAGCCTGGAAGGAGAAGCAGAGTGAAGCTTTCAGGATACAGCCCTCAGCTAAAGAAAAATTCCCAGGAGCTGATCAAGAGGAAATCACTAGATATGGGCACAGAGTTGGGCCCACGGAGTAAAGGGCAGGTAGTCTGGTTTGGGTATTTCACACTCTTTCAGCCCCACAGAAATGGGACTGCACTAGTTTGGAGCAATGGAGAGGCAAAATAAAGAGGAAACTAGCTTTTTACTATCTCAGTGTCTGCCCAACTTAGGGAGCTTGTGCAGTGCTCCCCAGTAGTCCCAACCGTAAGGTGGTCAGTGGCCCTGAGAGGCAACAGGGATCTAAACTATGGTAGGAAACAACAGGCACACTCTAGTCTCTAAAACTCATCTGCCAGTGCACTTCTTAATTTGCTTGGCAACTACTAAATGAAAAGCTTAAAGATTAAAGAAGAAGAAAAGCTCCGAGGTTTAGCAGCCCAGAGGAGGGCAAGGGAAGAGGGGAGAAGATCCTCCTCCTTTTGGGGACTTCTTACTTGCTCTTGGTCTTATCTTAATTAGGTAACCACCGGCCCTCTCAGCGAGATCCGCCTTCCTAATTAGCTAGGAGAAAGAAAGAAAACAAGCAAGGACTAAAAAGAGGAATAAAGGAAAGCGAAACAAAAACTTTACTTTCTGCCTGAAAAGTAAATACAAAATAACAGCTTGCTTGTGATTACTCCTGGGTTGGCTCTGCTGCTCTTTTCGCTGCCGTGTTTCGGCTTTCTGGTGCCTCTCAGTTTACTAGCGCGGAGTAACTGCTGAAAACTACCCACATGGGCCTCTAAGACCCCCGCATAACAGAGAGCTCACAACTCCCAGCAGTGTGGAGCGCAAACCACGCTCTGCGCACCCCGAAGCACTGCACCCAGCGGCAGCCCCTTGCTGCCCATGGCCCCTGTCATCCATGGCTCCCGCTGCCAGCGACCCTGCGCATCCAAACCCCCCCATGTCTTATGCAGCCTCCTGCTGGGTTCAGGTTTGCGCCCCGAGCAGGCTGCATGGGTCTGGATAGCTCAGTCCTCTATGGAAAGACTGCCCGAATACCCAAGCAGTTCTCAGCCGCTGGCAAGCTTAAGGGATATCAGCTCTTTAGTGATTATCAGCTCATTGTGATTTCAGCTCTTAGCTTGCTCGGTGCCGCAGGCAGGCAGATGCAGGGCGAGAGAGGAGAAGGCCGTTTGGCGTTCCACAGTGACGTCTTTATTGATTCTTCTGTGAAGGTTCCAGTGACAGCCCTTCTAACCAGAATAGGCTAAAACAGCCCATTATATAGGATACAGGGGGATCAGAAATTGTCTAGTAGTAGGAGTTAAGGGAAAGTGACCTATAGGCTTACAGAGAGATAAGCAGGGGTCCAAAGGCGGAAGAGGGTCTTTTCTAGCTTATTCACCATGACTTGGCATTTTCTATCTTTAAACTTCTGCTCTCCATGGGGCCCTTGCAGGCCCTGTGCCTGCTACACTGGTCCACAAGTGCAGCTCTCACCACCGGCAGCCTGCACCGCTGGACTAGCGGCTCTGGGCTCCAGTGCTTCTGACTGCTGTGTTCACCCTCAGTCTGGCTGGCACCCCTGAAAGTCACCACACCAGGTGTCCCCAGCCCACTACCACCCATGCGGGCTGTGCAGTCCCTGGCCTGGAAACTCTGTGCAACCAGGCCTGCCCTGCCAGGCAACTCTGCACTCAGCAAAAGCCGTCCTTGTTGCTGCTGGCAGCCCTCTTGCTGGCCATGGCTCTCCACTGCTTCCAGGCATTGCCACCCACGCAGCATCCTGGTCTCATGGCTTTATGCTGGCAGGTTTTATAGGGGAGCCACTGCAGTTCCATACTCTGGTCTGGGGACACTCATACTGCTTGACTGGTGTCCAACCACCAGCAGCGCTGTGTGTAATCTCGGTCAGCACACCGGGCCTCTGCTGCCTCCCCCCACCCTTGTTGGGTCAGCACACTCTGAAAGCCTGCTGCACCAAGCGTGGCCACACACACCATTCCACATGGACCCACCTCCCAGGGTCCTTTGTGCTGGCAGGTTGGGGAAACCACCACGTCTCTGCTCGGAGAAACCCCGTGCCACTGGGTGTAGCAGACGCAGGGCCGGCTACGGCTCTGTGGAGGGATGTTTAGAGATAGGTATTTGCTGAGTCATAGGAATTTAACCAGGAGTCCTCACTCTGGTCCTCCAGGCCTGCTTATCTCTCTGTGACCCCATAGGCTAGTTTCCCTAACCCTTACAATTTGTCAGTTTTCAATCCTCCCTAACCCTATAAAAGAGGCTGTCTTGGCCCATTTCTTTAGAAGAGCAGCTTCAAGAACCTCTGCGAGACCCTCAGAATAAACCATCGTCGAACACTCTTAGCCACCTTCTCCTCTCTCATTTTCGTCTGCCTTCCAGGAGCCACGGCCAGCCACAGCCCCTACGAGCAAGCTGAGAGCTGAAATCATAAAAGAGCTGACTTTCACTGAGAGCTGACAATCACTAAGCTTGCTAGGGGCCACGGCTGTGCCGCAGTCTGGCCTAGGGAACCCCAGCCTCCAGAGGGCTGAGGTGTCCGGCCTTGAGACTGCTTGCCTGGGGCACTTACCCTACGGGGAACCAGCTATCCGGCTAAGAAGCTAGCCCCTGTGGCATCATTTATTTTACATCTGACACATCGAACAGGTGAAGGAGACACTCTTCACTGACGGAGCAGCGTTTCTCTCCGAGAAACTGTAACTGCTGTTCTTTTGCGTCTCCCTGCGAAGTTATCCCATGTTCTAGCTGGATTTCCTAGCAGGGGGGTCGATTCGAACCTCAGATCAGTCATCTGGACCAAGTTCCGAGGAGACAGCCCAGCAGACGCCTTCCAGTAGCCTTTTGACCCACGGCTGAAGAAATATGTAAGTTTATACCAGCCTCTAAGTGTGCTAGAAATTTTTCTGGGAATTTTTTGGGGTTTTTTTTCTATTTTTTTCTCGTTTTAGCTGCTGGAGGGGAATTCATAACATAGGGATGAAAATTTCAAGTTTAAGGTTATCCCCTATTGAGAGAGATTTATATTTACTAATCCTAGAAATCTTATCTACTAATAACTTTCCTTTATCACGTGGTAAACTTTCCAAGACTAACCTAAAGAAATTTATAAAATGGATACTTTCTCAGTTTCCTGATACTAACACAGAAATAATTACAAAAAATTCTTTTTGGGATATGATTGGGAAAACAATACATAACTTACAGACAAACCAGGACTTTTCTGTAAGGGTGTACATGCCTCTTTTTCATGTTATAACGAAAGCGGTCGAAAAATCTATGAAAAGGAACCTTGATTCCGTAACAGAAGCAGAGGTTCTTTTACATGCTAATGAGCCGGATAACCATCGAAATTCTTTTGCGGGGGGGCCCCTGTTTTCTCTCCTGTCCTTATCTCGGCCACCCAGACATCCGCCCCTCCTTCCCTCGTGCCACAGCCCACTCCTCCACCTCCCCCTCTTCCCCCCGCCCCTCTTCCTGTTTCCCCCACCCCCGGCCCTGCTCCTCTCCCTTCCCCCTTGGTCGCGGCGTTACCGATTCAAAGCTCAGTTTCATCCGTTCCCGCTCCTGGAAACTCGAGTTCCCTTCCTGCTTCCAGTCTTTTCATGGGACAACCTTCGGGGCCCAGCCATGCATTCAAGAGGTCGCATACCAATCTGGCTGCCCCTCCGGCCCTGCCTGCCTCTTCTCCCCATTCTCATGTTACCCAATCCTCCTCCCACTCTCAATGCAACCCCTGCCTTATCTCCGGGACCCCTCATGGTGTCACCCCCCCCCCCATGTCTGTGTTTGCTGTGGTGCCACTCCAGTTTCAATGACTCCCTCTGGTCAAACGCCTGGTGCTTCCTCACAAAATAGAAAGCTTTTGAATAAACCCACTTCAAAGTGCTACAAAAAGCACAGGCTACGGTCTGCCCGCCCTAACTCCTTATTGGAGAATAACAGTAGTTCTACTGATTCGGAGACTGATTCTTTACAAATTGATCCTTGGGCTTTAATTAAAATAGAGGCGACCAAGGCAGGCAATTGGCAGATGGCAGAAAAAACAAACACCTTTCCGGTGGAATACAGACAGGGGAGGAATGGTGGAGAGTCTGCTAATAAGACGTGGAGGCCTAACTCAAATAAGGAACTTGTACAATTAAGAAATATAGCTAAAGAACATGGTAGAGGCTCACATATTTTTAGAAATTTCTTAGAAGCTATGTTCTCAGCACATGTTTTGCTTCCACACGATATTAAAAACATATCGCATTGCCTGCTTTCGCCAGCTGAATACATGTTATGGGAAAGGCATTGGAAAAAACAATTAAAAACATTACTGGACTCTTATTCAGCAGATGCTGATAAAACAAATTTTACAGTAGAACAGCTGGCTGAGGAAGGCGAGTTAAAGAAACCAGCTGACCAGCTTGAGACATTGAATAAGGATGCTCTCCAAGATGTGGGTCTCGCAGCAAAAACCTCATTATTATTTATCAATGATGAATCTATGCCTAGTTCTCGTTTTTCTACTATTAAGCAAGGAGCAGATGAAAGCTTTATCAAATTTGTGGACAGGATTAAAGACGCTTTGGAAAAACAGATAGAGAGTCCAGAGGCAAGAAAGGAACTCTTATGTAAGCTTGCCATGAGTAACTCAAATGCAAAATGTAAAACAATCCTGAGGTCTTTACCTATAGATACAGACCCTACCATAGAGCAAATGCTGGAATGTTGTACACGCCACTTGTCCACTGATAATACAGTGGCCCAAGCTGTTGCTAAGGGCATTGCTGAAGGTGTCTCTGGTGCATATGCAGTAATAGCCTCTAAAGAACAGGCTCGATGCCATCACTGCAGTAACATAGGTCATTACATAAAGGATTGTCCAGAAAGGACACCTCCCCGATATCCTCGTTACACCTATCAAAGACTCCAGTACCAGCACCGCTACCAACAGCGTCCGGGAAACACCTCGCGCAGCCCGGTGGAGCCCCGGGCTATGACAACAAATCAAAGGCCACCCAGACCCAACCACGCTCTGTCCCAGGAGATCCAGCACCACAGGAGGAGGTTCCAACAATCGACGCGATCCAGATGGGAACCCATCGCCAACTGGTAACTGCTCTGTCTATTGACTTTAAAAATGAGAAGGTTTATCATGTTCCCACAGGCAAATATGGACCAAAAGGTGGTCCTTCTGACATCTTAATTATAGGTGATTCGCTTAATAGCCCAAAGGAAATTTTTGTTGTTCCAGAAGTGAAATCAGTGCTCCCAGGACAAGAGATTCTTGTCCAGGTGTGCTGCATGGACTTACCATTTTTTCTTTCAAAGGAAACTCCAATCGCACAAGCCTTTCTACTGTGGTATTGTCCACAAGGGTCCCAGGATGAGGGAAGAGACGAGAAAGTTGACTCCATGTATCAGAAAGCTTGATTTATTATTTTATGATAGATAATATATTAAAACTATACTAAAAGAATAGAGGAAAGGATTTCATCAGAAGGCTAAGCTAAGAATAGAAAAGGAATGAATAACAAAGTCTTGTCTCTGCTCGAGACCGTCTGGGCAGGTGATCTGTGATTGGCCCTTAATTGGAAACAGCCAGATGAGACCAATCACAGATTACCCCTGGTACATTCCACAGCAGCAGATAAGAATTGTTTACATTTTGTTCCTGAAGCCTCTCAGCTTCTCAGGAGGGAAAAAATCCTAAGGAAAGGATTTTTCATAAAACATGTCGGTGACATTCTACTCCCAAAAAATCACAGGGAACAGGTTCCTCTCAACCCTACAGCAATGTGGGCACAAGTTGTGGGTCCGAGCAAGCCTACCATCGAGTGCGGTCTTAACTACAAAGGGGAGAGGATCCACCTACCAGGAATGCTGGACACCGGGTGCTGACGTTACCATCATCGCTTGCTCAGACTGGCCTTCACACTGGGACCTACAACCCGTTGCAGGCATGATTTCGGGAATTGGTGGGGCTACTGTATCCATGCGAAGCAAGAACAACATCCTCATTGAAGGACCTGAAGGCAAGCTGATAACCATTCGCCCATTTGTGGTAAGGGCTCCAATCACCCTTTGGGGCAGAGATGTTCTATCCCAATGGGGTGCTACTCTTTGCATTCCCACTACGGATTTTTAATTTGGGGCACGTGCACTGCCAGAGACTCCTTGCTTAACCTGGAAATGCCATAAACCCATCTGGACCCCTCAGTGGCCCCTCTCTGATGTAAAGCTGCGTGCATTACAAGATCTGGTAAAGGAACAGCTCGACAAAGGCCACATCGTAGAGTCTACCAGCCCTTGGAACCCTCCAGTTTTCGTACTACCTAAACCTGGAACGGGCAGGTGGAGGCTGCTCCAAGACCTTCGCAAGATCAACGAGGTCGTCGAGGACATGGGATCTCTCCAGCCTGGCCTGCCCTCCCCATCGATGCTGCCCAGAGACTGGTCACTTGCTATCATAGATATTAAGGACTGTTTTTTCAGCATTCCGTTACATCCTAATGATGCTGAAAAATTTGCATTTTCTGTACCTTCTCTCAATAAAGAGCCCCCACTCAAAAGATATCATGGGCGTTTTCTCCCTCAAGGTCTGAAAGTCTCTCTGACTATATGCCAGTGGTATGTTGCTCACATCCTGTCACCAGTTCGGGAACTATTTCCACTTGCTATCATCTACCACTATATGGACGATATTTTAGTTTGTTCATCCGATAAGGGTTACTTAGAGGAAGCGATCAAAACGACCATCGAAACCATAGTGAAGGCAGGATTTGAGATTTGTGAGGACAAAATACAGTACACCAGCCCATGGACCTACCTTGGAGTCCAGATCCAGGAAAGGACCATCGTACCCCAGCTGCTCTCCATACGAGACAACCCAAAAACCATGAGAGACTTACACAGCTTAAGCGAATCTATCAACTGGGTTCATCCTTTGCTGGGTTTAACTACAGAAGATCTTGCTCCTCTTTTCAACCTTTTGTGTGGCAGCAAAGACCTGGATTCTCCATGCACCCTTTACACAACTGAAGCCCGAGGTTCCATCATCAAGGTCCAGGAAGCCCTATCCTCATGCAAGGCTCATCGCTTCGAGACCAGCCTGCCTTTCCAGTTCGTCATCCTGGGAAAAGCACCTCGATTCCATGGACTGATTTTCCAATGGGACTCTCAGCTTCGAGACCCTTTGCTGATCCTGGAATGGATTTTTACTAGCAACCAACCTACAAAGACAATTACCACCTACCAGGAAATCATGGCACATTTAATAAAAAAGGCTAGAACTTGCCTCTGCTCTCTTGCAGGGTGTGACTTCAACTGCATTTACTTGCCAATAACCACTGAGGACTTGGAGGATTTGCTCCAAACCAATCAAAGTCTCCAGTTTGCCCTAGACAGTTATCCAGGCCAAATTTCAGTTCAGTTCCTAAAACACAAACTTTTTAATGTATCTTTTCATTTGACCCCAAAATCAGTTCAAAGTACGGAACCTCTCAAAGCTCGAACCATCTTTACAGATGGTTCAGGGTCATCCCACAAGTCTGTTATGACGTGGATGGACCCCCAATCACAAAAATGGGAGTCTGACATACAAATAGTGGAGAGATCTCCACAAATTGCGGAGTTAGCAGCTGTTGTCAGAACCTTTGAAAGATTCAAAGATGAACCTTTTAATCTGGTTACAGATTCAGCCTATGTTGCGGGTATAGCTATGAGAGCAGAACATGCTCTTCTCAAAAAGGTTTCCAATCCAACGTTGTACCAATTGATGTCTAAATTAATATACTTAATTTCTTACAGAAAGCGACCTTACCATATAATGCATGTGAGGTCCCACACCGACCTCCCAGGTTTTATTGCAGATGGGAACAGGAGAGCGGATGCATTAGCCATGGCAGTACAAACTGCTAATGTTCCTAACATCTTTGCCCAGGCAAAGTTGTCACATGCGTTTTTTCATCAAAATGTACCTGCCCTTGTTAGAATGTTCAAACTTTCAAAAGATCAAGCTAAAGCTATTGTTGCTACATGTCTGAACTGTCAAAGCTATCAGATACCATCCATGGGGATGGGAGTCAATCCCCGAGGTCTGAACAGCTGCCAGTTGTGGCAGACAGATGTGACTCATTTCACACCTTTTGGAAGGTCAAAATATGTGCATGTATCGGTCGACACGTTTTCAGGAGCAGTATTTGCATCATCGCATCTAGGAGAAACTGCACAGCATGCAATAAAACATTTTCTCCTTGCCTTTGCCATCCTTGGGGTACCAAAGGAGATCAAAACAGATAATGGACCTGCCAATACTTCTCGCAAGTTAAAGGACTTTTTCAGTGATTGGGGCATTGCACACAAAACAGGCATACCTGTAAACCCCACAGGACAATCCATCATGGAAAGAACACATCAAACCCTCAAAAGGGTCCTCAATCAACAGAACTTAGACACGAGTATCAAATCTCCAGTAGAAAGACTTTGCAAGGCTCTCTATGTTATCAGCTTCCTGAACCGTACAGCATCAGAGCCTGACCCGCCAGTATTTCGCCATTTTGCTAATTCCACGCAAGCAAAGCTTACTGAGAAACCACCTGTGCTCGTGAAAGACCCTGAAACACACCAAATCTCTGGACCTTTCCAGCTAATTACCTGGGGCCGAGGATATGCGTGTGTGCAACTACCCTCTGGTCCAAGATGGTACCCAGGAAAAAATATAAATCCGTACATAGGTACTGCAAACACGACAAAAGATGACAAGAATTCTCCTGAGACAAACACAGATCCTCCGAAAAATCAAACCAGTTCTGCCTGGAGACGAAGACATCGCCGAATACCCACAAACAGAAGAACAGACCGCCACATCACGAGACAGCAGACAAAGAAGAAAGCTGAATAATATTCTGCTGCGTTAAACTGTTGATAGCCTGAACACAAAGTGTACTCTGAACTATATGTTGTTACCTCTTATATACCTCAAAAAAACTCTATTATCCCATTTCCTTGACTCTTTTTCAATACCCCTTACTCTTATCCCTCTTCTTTAGCTTAGTAAAAATAAAAAAGGGGGGAGGAGGGAAAGGAATAGTGAAAAGAACAAAGGAGTTAGCCCTCCCCTCCCACTATAAAGATAACACATTTTGCTTATATTCCGTATCAGAAGCCCCATTCCTGTCCAAAGATGAAAAATATCTCCGTTGGTGCTGTCCTCACTGCTGCCTGGATGTGCTTCACCGTACCGCGTGCCTTCGGCTGGATTAGCCCACAGCCTAGCCATAATGTTTGGGTAACCTTAGCAAAGACATTAAAACAGGATAACTTGTGCTTATCCGTGGGAAGCATTGATAACCCACTTTCCACATGTCTAGTAGGGATTCCCTTTGTAGCAGATGATTGGCCTATCTATAACTCAGAGCTCCTCCGCACCACAGGTAAGAGACCCAACCTGGCAGATACTTGGGACGAGTGGACAAAAATGCTGCCTAATGCTTTAGATGAACCCCAAGAACTGGATCTGCTGGGGTCCTCCAAGGCCGCATACTGTGTTAAATTTTACTTTAGATGCCCGAAAAACAATTGGCCAGAAATTGATCAGACAAAAAATACATATCAAAAAGACATATCACCCATTAACAAAGCCTATAACTATCCCGACTGGTGTAATTACACTGCTCGTGTGATATCTGTGTCCTCTCTCTACCCTAAAGTATTACCTAAGGGTACATTTCTCATCTGTGGTGACAGAGTTTGGGCTGGGATCCCCTCCCGACTCCAGGGAGGTCCCTGTACACTTGGAAAACTTTCTACTCTTACTCCAAACATCACACTGTTACATAAATGGAGAAAAGATAGTGAATCAAAATGCCACAAAAGATCCTACACTGAATTTGACGAAAATTGCGATCCCAAACTATACGATTGGAACAAACCCAAAAAGATTGCTGTTTCCTTATTCCTACCCTAGGTAGCTGCAGCTAAAGCCCTCGGTGAAATAAATCACCTTGGGTGCTGGCTCAGTAAACAAGCTAACGCTACATCTGCTGCCCTGAGCGACCTCCTAAAGGAAGAAGAAACCACAAGACGTGCTTCTCTCCAGAATCGAGCTGCGATTGACTTCCTGCTGCTTGCCCACGGACGCGGTTGTGAAGACTTTGAAGGGATGTGCTGCTTCAATCTCTCTTCACAGTCAGAATCCATCCATGCGAACATCCAGAAACTGAAAGATCTTGTGAAGGACTTGAAAGTAGAAAAAAACCCCCGACTGGGTTAATGACTTTTTTGGTCAATGGGGATTAACAGGATGGGTTGCATCTTTGGTTAAGGGGATGTTGTGGGTTCTCCTTGTAGTTGTTATTGTATTAGCTATGTTTTCATGCCTTGTTCATTGTTTTAAAAGAACCATAGGAAATGTCTTTTTTCTAAAAACAGAAAGTGGAGTTTTAGCAGACGCAGGGCCGGCTACGGCTCTGTGGAGGGATATGGGGTTCGGCTGTTCGTCTCTGCTCCCACACATGCTTAGGATGATTCTGGCAGGCTGGATCTCAAAAAATGGGTCTGGACTCCAGGGTTTTTTCGGTCTTCAGAATTGTTTATTATATCTTATCTATAAAGTCCCTTCTCTGCCCAACTGGGATCTGACCAGCACGGCAGCCAAAGGCACTCTGACCTTCCCCCAAGGCGGGCACATCTTTTATATCAAAAACTACCTATATCATATTTACTTTTTATCCCCAACACTTATCACCCTCGTCACCGGATACACTCTCACCCCAGACCAATCCCCAAGTGCCAACACCACACCAGAAGATGGACGACAAGAAGAAGAAAGAAGAGTCTTGTGACATGCCTTGTTTCCTCCATCTTGTCTCCATAACCCCCCTGTACCAAAACCCCAAAATCTGTAATTTACCCTATAACTACGTTTTCCCTTCACCATTCACACCCGAGTAATTCCCACAGGTTCCATCTCCTCATACATCGGTGGCACATCCCTAGATGGATCAAAATCAAGCCACCAAGTGCTTTTGGCAACATTCCAAGGCCCCCGAGCCCCCCCAGGGGTTCTCTCGGTAGCTCTGGACATCAGGAGTGATGTGCTGAGTTCCCACAGAGGGATGTTTAGAGATAGGTATTTGCTGAGTCATAGGAATTTAACCAGGAGTCCTCACTCTGGTCCTCCAGGCCTGCTTATCTCTCTGTGACCCCATAGGCTAGTTTCCCTAACCCTTACAATTGGTCAGTTTTCAATCCTCCCTAACCCTATAAAAGAGGCTGTCTTGGCCCATTTCTTTAGAAGAGCAGCTTCAAGAACCTCTGCGAGACCCTCAGAATAAACCATCGTCGAACACTCTTAGCCACCTTCTCCTCTCTCATTTTCGTCTGCCTTCCAGGAGCCACGGCCAGCCACAGCCCCTACGAGCAAGCTAAGAGCTGAAACCATAAAAGAGCTGACTTTCACTGAGAGCTGACAATCACTAAGCTTGCTAGGGGCCACGGCTGTGCCGCAGTCTGGCCTAGGGAACCCCAGCCTCCAGAGGGCTGAGGTGTCCGGCCTTGAGACTGCTTGCCTGGGGCACTTACCCTACGGGGAACCAGCTATCCGGCTAAGAAGCTGTAGCTTCTTTTATTTTACAAACATTATACATATAGCATCCATTTTAATATTTGTGAAAAGCCAATTTTATAATATGCATCTATAACACAGAGCATAGTAAACTGTATTTTGCCTTTGAGTGGGAACAAGGGGGAGAAGAGGTTAATTTACTTCATCCCTAGGAATTGGGTTATTGCAGTATGTGAAAGGCTTTCTCCTATCAAGAGAATGTGCGGAGGTGGTAGGGGAAGCCACTGTGAAATTATTGAGTTTTCTGGCTGAAGGGGAGGCTTGGAGTGTCTGAAAGGAAGGCACTGTGGTGAAGATGAAAGGAATGAGAGACTTGTCTTTACAAACTGTGGGTCTGCTGGCAGATAAAACTAGCACTGAGATAAAAGAAACAATGGGAAGGATTCCACTGATTGATGAATGGAATGAGAGAGACTTGTTTTTACAAACTGTAGGTCTGCTGATAAATAAAACTGGATACTGAGAAAAGAAAGAAACAGTGGGAAGAACCATAAATTCCATAAGGAATTCCACTGAGTGGCACAAGGAAAAGATAAAGGCGGGGTATACATTAGAAGGTGGTCTTAGATATTAGGCATTTTGGGAAGTTTGTACCTTTCAAGTACCTCAGCCAATGGGGAAAGAGAGAGGGACATGCAGTTGGGAAATTAGGGATAAAAAGGAGGCTGCATCCTCTAACAATTTGAGCGACCCCATGGAAAATGCCCATGACATCTCCCTTTATTTGAATAAAGTAACAGGACTGCTCTGTCTCCTTTTTCAACATAAACCTCTGGTGTCTGTGGATTAATTTTCCTGACAAAGGTTGAATTTTTGGGGCTCATTTTGACTTAGGGCTTTGGGGGGTGTTGGCCCAGAGGGGGTCCGGGGAGTCTTGGAGGTGCTGTTGCCCAAGACTGAAGGGGAGCTGTAGCAATTTTTAGGATTAATAGGGTATGACAAGACCTGGATTAAGGACTGTATTCTATGGCTTTTTAACCCAGGATAGTCACAATGTTGTTGTATAGACATCAGTAGGAAAGCAGACCTTGATAAAATTAGGGGAAATGTTGATTGATGTCCCAGCTTTAGCTCTCCCAGGCCTGGAAAAGGAATTGGAATTGTATATGGACTGGTTGCAAAGACTGGTGGAAATACTCTTTGGAAGTGCTATTTTTCTGCCCAGGCTTGGAACAGTGGGACTATTTGCCAAGCAGAGAGAATACATGGGCTATTTCTACTTGTGCTGAAGGTACCCAGAATTGTAGCGGGCTGCATGGTCCTCTGAATATAGGTCTGTGCTGGGGGGAATTCTGGTGCTGGGATGTTTGCGAAGAGAGGAGATGGCCCCATTGTTTGCTCTAAGGATAACTGAGGCTCTGTTGTCTGCAGAGCTGCGCAGGCACAGCTTTGATGATAACTGATGGCAGGATTGTTAAAGTCCACCACCAAGTTCTACGTGGATGACTGGCAATAAGCTGTTGCAGTGCAAAATGGAACAAGAAGATTTAGAATTGAGAACCCAGCGTCCTGTTTAACTAGTCCCGAGAAAGGAGCCTTAAAGGAGGATCACAACTGTATCCAGGTGTCCTGGTTTAGGGCAAATTTGGGAGAGAATCCCCAAAAAGGGCTTCTCCAGAAAACAAACACACACGGCCCCTCCCCCCAACCGCTTCGGGAAGAATTCCTCAGAGAGAAGGGGAAAGAACCTGTTTATTTGACAAGCACAGCACCCCCCAGCACACACAATGAACAATACCGGATTACACCACTCTGAAAAAAGATGACAAACTCAGAAAGTCTCTCCTGGGGGTGGTCACTGTTATCAGTCCCTCCGGTGCTGGGGCAGTTGCTCGGTGTTTCCAAATCCCAGTCCGGAGCAGGTTCGGCAGGTCCAAACAGGGGAGGGGAGACAGTCCATAAAGGAATTTGGACTGTTTAGCTAAATTAACTAATGAGAAGAGGGGAAAAAAAGCAAGAGCAAGCAAAGCAGAAGCGAAGCAGAAGCAAGAGCGAGAGCAAAAAGCAGAGCAAAAAGCAAAAAAAGCAGCACTATGTGCTGGTGCTATCTGGATGTCCCGCTGAGTGGCTGATAAGAGGCCCAAAACAAAACTTTCCCCCTGCCAGTCTTAAAGGCACAGAACATAATAACCAGCATAAATTACACACGGGAATGGGGATAACAGTCACCCTAGGAAATTCCACCCCTTATGCCCATATCATCAAACAATTTCCTCTTATCTCATGTCTATACGGTTTAGTGTACAGACAAGGGCAATAACATAGAAAACAATGATATTTGCATATCATTCTCACCCAACGATCAGATCTCCCTGAGGTACACATCGTGTCGCTACATCTCTTTGCATTACCCACCATGTGCAACCTGGTCCCTGAGCAAAGAAAACCCCACAGATGGGTTTGTCTGTACTTGAGGCAGAATTGATCCACACCATCCTCCCTAACAGACCTCTGACATGTACCACTGGGACTTTGTCTCCATCTATTATATTCAGGGACTCAAACTGGGCAGGGCTCACTCAGTTAGTAGAGCCTCGGCTGTTAACTAGCCAGGTGGCTTTTGCCAGATGCTGCTCCCAGTTTTTGAAAGATCCCCCACCTAACGCTTTCAAAGTGGTTTTCAACAGTCCATTGTGCCTCTCCACTTTCCCTGCAGCTGGTGCATGGTAGGGGATATGGTACACCCACTCAATGCCATGTTCCCTAGCTCAGGTGTTGATAAGGCTGTTCTTGAAATGAGTCCCGTTGTCTGACTGAATCCGCTCGGGGGTTCCATGTCTCCACAGGACTTGCTTTTCAAGGCCCAGGATGGTGTTACGGGCAGTGGCATGAGACACAGGGTAGGTTTCCAACCATCCAGTGGTGGCTTCTACCATGGTCAGCACATAGTGCTTGCCTTGGCATGTCTGGGGCAGTGTGATGTAGTCGATCTGCCAGGCCTCCCCATACTTGTACTTGGACCACCGCCCACCATACCACAGGGGCTTCACCCTCTTGGCCTGCTTGATGGCAGCACGTCTCACAGTCATGGATAACCTGAGAAATACTGTCCATAGTTAGATCCACCCCTCGGTCTCGTGCCCACTTATAGGTGGCATCCCTGCCCTGATGGCCTGAGGCATCATGGGCCCACCGAGCTAGGAATAACTCTCCCTTGTGTTCCCAATCTAGGTCTATCTTTGACACCCCTATCTTTGCAGCCTGGTCTACCTGCTCATTCTGTTGGTGCTCCTCATTAGCTCTGCTCTTGGGGATATGGGCATCTACATGGCGGACCTTCACAGGTAGCTTCCCTACCCTGGTAGCGATGTCTTTCCACTCATTAGCAGCCCAAATTGGTTTTCCTCTACGTTGCCAATTGGCCTCTTTCCACCTCTCCAGCCATCCCCACAGAGCATCAGCTACCATCCATAAATCAGTGTAAAGGTAGAGCCTTGGCCATTTCTCTCTCTCAGCAATGTCCAGGGCCAGCTGAACAGCTTTGAGTTCAGCAAGTTGACTTGATCCACCTTCTCCTTCGGTAGCTTGAGCGACCTTTCGTGTGGGGCTCCATACGGCTGCTTTCCACTTCCGCTTCATCCCTACGATGCGAAAGGAACCATCTGTGAAAAGAACGTAGCGTGTTTCCTCTGGTGGCAGCTGGTTATATGGAGGAGCCTCTTCAGCTCATGTCACTGGTTCTGGTTCTTCATCTGTGACACCGAAATTCTCACCCTCGGGCCAATTTGTAATTACCTCCAAAATCCCAGGGCGATTCAGTTTATCTATAAGGGCGCGCTGAGTGATAAGGGCAATCCACTTGCGCCATGTAGCGTCACTGGCATGGTGAGTGGAAGGAACCTTGCCTTTGAACATCCACCCCAGCACCAGCAGTCAGGGTGCCAGGAGGAGTTGTGCTTCCGTGCCAATCACCTCTGAGGCAGCTTGGACTCCTTCATAGGCAGCCAAGATTTCTTTCTCGGTTGGAGTAGAGTTGGCTTCGGACCCTCTGTAGCTTCGACTCCAAAATCCAAGTGGCCGACCCCGAGTCTCCCCAGGCACCTTCTGCCAGAGGCTCCAGGACAAGCCATGGTTCTCGGCTGCAGAGCAGAACATGTTCTTCACATCTGGTCTTGTCCTGACTGGACCAAGGGCTACTGCATGGGCAATTTCCTGCTTGATCTGGGCAAAAGCTTGTTGCTGCTCAGGGCCCCAGTGGAAATTGTTCTTCTTGTGGGTGACCAGGTGAAGAGGGCTCACGATCTGACTGTACTCTGGAATGTGCATTCTCCAAAAGCCTATGGTACCTAGGAAAGCTTGTGTTTCCTTCTTATTGGTCAGTGGAGACATAGCTATGATCTTGTTAATGATATCTGTAGGAATCTGAAGCCGTCCATCCTGCCACTTCACTCCCAGAAACTGGATCTCTTGAGCAGGTCCCTTGACTTTGGTCTTTTTGATGGTGAAGCCAGCTTTCAGGACAATCTGGATAATTTCCTTTCTTTTCTCAAACACTTCTGCTGCCGTCTTCCCCCATACAATGATGTCATCAATGTATTGCAGATGTTCTGGAGCCTCACCCTTTTCTAGTACACTCTGGATCAGTCCATGGCAGATAGTGGGGCTGTGCTTCCACCCCTGGGGCAATCGATTCCAGGTATACTGCATTCCCCTCCAGGTGAAAGCAAACTGAGGCCTGCAGTCTGCTGCCAGAGGAATGGAGAAAAATGCATTGCCAATGTCAATAGTGGTGTACCAGTTCGCTGCCTTGGACTCTACCTCGTACTGGAGTTCCGGCATGTCTGGCACAGCAGCGCTCAGTGGTGGAGTCACTTCATTCAATGCACGGTAGTCCACAGTCAATCTCCATCATCCTTCAGATTTACGCACAGGCCAGATGGGGCTGTTGAAGGGTGAGTGGCTCTTGCTGACCACCCCTTGGCTCTCCAGCTCACAGATAATTTTGTGGATGGGGATCACCGCATCTCGATTCGTCCAATACTGCTGGCGGTGCACCATCGAGGTGGCAATTGGCACCTCTTGCTCTTCCACCTTCAGAAGTCCTACTGCAGATGTGTTTTCTGACAGTCCAGGCAAGGTTTTCAATTGCTTGACGCCCTCTGTCTCTACAGCAGCTATTCCAAATGCCCATCTGAATCCCTTTGGGTCCTTGAAATACCCACTTCGGAGGAAGTCTACGCCTAAAATGCATGGGGCCTCTGGGCCAGTCACAATAGGGTGTTTCTTCCACCCTGAGTCTTCAGTTCATGCACCCGTTGTACCAGAGCAGCAGTAGGTTTTCCATCCCATCTCCTCATGTTTTCTCCACAATCACGCAGGAAGAACCACAGCTCAGCTCGTGGGGTGTACCTTCTCTCTCCATCTGGGGAGCGTCTGTGTTCAGCACCAGAACCTCTGATCTGTACTGCTGAGATTTGAAGAAGGTCTTCCTTAATCTCCTCTCTGAACTTCTTGTGATTCTCCTCTATCCCCAGAAAGTCCCCTCCCCAGATTCCAGTTCAGCTCGCTCAGTCCCTTATCAGTCCCTCCGGCGCTGGAAATGCCGTGGCCCAAGCCCCGGCCTGGTGGCCACCGATGCGATCTGCTGGTGCTCTTATGGTTGTTCAGTCCAGAGCAGGTGTGAACAGGTCCAAAGAAAGGGAAAAAAGGAAAAAACCACAGTCCAGGGAACTTCTTTGCCTCAGCTAGCTAAACTAACTAAAAGCAAAAAAAAAAGAGAGCCCTGTCCTGCCCTCTGGTCATCCGCAGACAACGCAGTCCAGGAGCAGGAATGTGTAGGAGAGAGTTCAGTGTCTGAAAACAAACTGCGCACCTCCTCTCCCCCCCTCAATCCTTGGGGCAAGTCTTAAAGGTGCAAAACTTACTATTCAGCATAAACGGAACAAGACAATTGGGGATAAAAGCATCATATAGTCAACCTAGGCCACATTTAGATTGTCAATACTTAACTGAACAAAACTTAAACTTATACTATAACTATAACAAACATTAACAAACTTTAAGGATATAAGGATAACAGTGTGGATGCTTCCCGTGGCGGGGGGTTGTGTTCAGGGTTGCGCTTCTTTCGGTGTTTTCCTCAGGACCAATTTCAAGTCTATATCATTTCTGTTGGCTATAGTCCATTCGCTTGCCTCAGCTGGGGGTTGTACTGGACCATTCACTCGACTTGCATGATTCCACCTCCACTCCTTTGTTCTTACTGCAGTGTTTCTTGTAAGCAGCACTTGGAAGGGGCCTTCAAAGTGAACAGTTAGTGGAGGGTTTTTCCATGATTTATTCAATACCCAGTCTCCCGGGTTAATACCATCTATTTTACACTTCAGTGGGGAAGTTTGGGGGAGGTAGCCCTTTTTCCTTAGTTCTTCTATGGTTGTTGTTACTGTTTCTATATATTTTTGCATTGTCATCCCCCCTTCTAGATGTTCCTCAATACTGTACGGGGTAAGCAAAAAAGGCAGCCCAAACAACATTTTGTAAGGAGAGACCCCTAGATCTGTTCTGGATCTCGTTCTTATTTGTAACAGGGCTAGTGGTAAACATTTGACCCAATTCCATTGGGTTTCTAAGACCAATTTTGTTAAGATATTCTTTAAGGTTTGATTCACCCTCTTGACCCTCTCAGAACTCTGAGGGTGCCAAGGGGTGTGTAACTCCCAGTTTATTCCCAATGCCCTGATGACTTGTTGCAGAACACTGGATGTAAAGTGGGGGCCACGGTCTGAATCAATAATATTTACTACCCCGTATGTCTGAATAATTTCTTCCAAGAGAACTTTTGTCGCTCCCTTCTCGTGGGGAATGCTTCAACCCAGTGAGTTAGATGGTCAACTATGACCAATAGGTGTTTATATCCTTGGGCTGGACTTAATTCAGTAAAATCAACCTGAATACTCTGGTGTCCTGGTTTAGGGCAAATTTGGGAGAGAATCCCCAAAGGGGAGCCCCTCCAGAAAGCAAACCCACACGGCCCCTCCCCCCAACCGAATCAGGAAGAATTCCTCAGAGAGAAGTGGAAAGAACCTGTTTATTTAACAGGCACAGCACTCCCCAGCACACAAAATGAACAAAACCGGATGACACCACTCTTTCACCGCTCTGAAAAAGATGACAAATTCAGGAAGTCTCTCTTGGGGGTGGTCGCTCTGTTATCAGTCCCTCCGGTGCTGGGGTAGCTGCTGCAGGCCACAAGGTGCAAACTCTAGGTGTTTCCCACGTCCCAGTCTGGAACAGGTTCGAGTAGGTCCAAAAACGAAAGGAGAAACAGTCCAGGAAGAAATTTGGACTGTTTAGCTAAACTAACTAATGAGAAGAAGCAAAAAAGCAGCAAAGCAGGAGCAAAGCAGAAGCAAGAGCGAGAGCAAAGCGAAAAGCAGGGCAAAAAGCAAAAGCGGCACTATGTACTGCCCCGTCTCTGTGCCCTGCCAGCTGTGGGGGAGCGGCTGATAAGAAACCAAAACAAAACTTTCACTCTTCAGAGCCAGTCTTGAAGGCACAGAACATAATATCCAGCATAAACAGCACACACGAATGGGGATACAAGCATCATAACGTCATCCCAGGACATCTGGAAAGGTCTTATGGCTAATTTCCTCCCTCCTGGAGTGGTTTTTTGCATCACTTTTTGTTGCCTTTTTGGCAGGTTAAACATTCTCCTGTGATGGATCTGGCTATTTCATATATTCCCATCCCCGTGTAATATTTCGTGAAATGATCGCATAGTCCTTGAGTTCCCCAGTGAGTTAATCCGTGTATCTCTTCCATTACTTTCCTGGTTATTATTTGATTGAATATTTGTTGCCCATCTGGGGTCTGCCACTTTCCATCCTCTGTTTTTACCCCTCCCATTTTCTCTATTTCTTTTAGCTCCTTGTCATTGAAACTTGGTACTCCCTCTTCCCTTATTTTGCCCAGGTCTTCTTTTACCCTCAGGACTATGGGTCCCCCATTTCTAAGGCTGCTTCTTTGGCCACCAGGTCTGCTAATTTGTTTCCTTGGATTTCAGGGGTATCCCCTTTTTGGTGGCCTTTAATATGGACTATGGCAATTTCTTTTGGTCCTCTGAGGGATTCGAGTACTTCCCTGAGCAGGCTTTCATGTGCCAGATTTTTCCCCTTTTGAGTTAAGGTATCCCCTCTCTTGCCAGATTTTTCCAAAGGTATGAGCTATCCCAAAGGTGTATTGAGAATCCGTGTAGATTGTCCATTTATCGTCTACTAATAAATCTAAACCTCTTTTTAAGGCGTATATCTCGCAACTTTGTGCAGACCAATTTGAGGGCAATTTCCCTTTTTCTTTGAGTTCCCCTGCTTCAATAATGGCATATCCTGATGCCCTTTCTCCCATTACAATTTGCGAGGATCCATCTATATACAGGATCCTTCCATATGGTAAGGGGTCTTTTTCTAGGTCTTCTCTTACTTTTGTTTGTAACTCAATTAGCTCTATACTATTATGCTCTAAATTTTTCATTGGTTCCCCGGTTAGGAATTGAGCAGGATTTAAGCATTTTGAGGTGACAATCTCTAGATTCTTCACATTCATCAGGGTTATTTCATACCTCAGGATTCGGCTGTCTGTTAGCCACTGAGGAGCTTTTTGGCTTAACACTGTCCTCAAATCATGGGGTGTGTGTACTCAAATCCTCCCATTGAGTGTAAGCTTTAGAGTGCCTTCTAATAAGGTAGCTGTGGCTGCCACAGCTTGAATACAGGCTGGCCACCCTCTTGCAACTGGATCCAATAATTTTGACAGATAAGACACCGTCTTCCTGCTTCCTCCCCAGTCTTGGGTTATTAGTCCATATACTATCCCTTCATTAACATGAACAAACAGATCAAATGGTTTTCTTAAATAGGCAGACTCAAAACTGGGGCTTTCTTCAATCGAGCCTTTAAGTTCTGGAACCATTTGGTATCCTCCAGAGTCCAGGCTACAGGTTCTGGACTTAATAATTTTCATTAAAAAATTTCACAGTTTAAGTATACTGATCAATCCATAATTTACAATAGCCCATTAGACCTAATAGGTTTCTTACATCTCCTTTAGTCTTGGGTGGTGGAATTGACAGCATCCCCACAACTCTTTCAGGACTGAACTTTTTGTACCCTTTTCCAATTAGGTGCCCCAGGTACTTTACCTCTTCTTCTACAAATTGGACTTTTTTCTTTGATACTTTTAATCCTTTTTCTCCCAGGAAATTTAGTAAACTTATACTGGCCTGTTGGACTTGTTCTTGATCTTTGTCTGATATTAGTAGGTCATCCACATATTGCAGAATTTGTATTTCTTCCCAAAGTACAAAGGATTCTATAAGATCCTCTAAGGCTCATCCAGAGAGGTTAGGGGACTCTGTGACTCCCTGTGGGAGGCGGGTCCACCTAAGTTGTTGTTTACGTTTGCAGCCTGGGTCTTCCCATTTGAAGGCAAACCAATTCCTGCTCCCCACCTCTAACGGACAGGCCTAGAAAGCATCTTTCGAATCTATTACTGAGAACCATGAATGTTCTTGTGGAATTTGACTAAGAAGGGTACATGGATTTGACACGATTGGATATCTGGAAATAGTTGGTTTGTTAATTTCCCTCAAATCCTGCACCAATCTATAGGTTCCATCAGCCTTTTTGACAGCTAGAATTGGTGTATTATGTGGTGACATGCATGGTTCTAGTATGCCTTCCTCCACGAGTCCCTGTATCCCAGGTGTTAGTCCTCTCTGGCCTTCAGGGGAGATGGGATATTGTTTTATCCTAACAGGGGGGGGATTCCTGGCTGCGTTTCTATCTCAATTGGTGGGATATTTAACAACCCTTGCCCTCCTCCTTCCTTCCAGACTATTGGGTAATTTTTCCCATATCCCATTTAGTTAATAACATTATTTGAGATACCATCCTCTCCTCTTTTGGCACTACTCCAACTCCCATCTTTACTTGCCAGTCCCGCCCCAATAAGTTACAACCTAATTTTGGGATATAAAGGAAATCAGTCCTGCATTCCTTTGAATTGCCTTTTATAATCATGGTCTCTATAACCTGGACTCCGAACGGTTCTCCTTTTGCTCCCCATACTTAGCCAATCATTTTGCTTAGCTAAGCCCCTCTGGGGAGCTTCATCACAAAGGATCGATCAGCACCCGTGTCTACTAAAAACGGATATTCTTCTCTCTGGGGGTCAATTTCTAAGTTTACCAGGGGCTCTATCTGGTGTCCGATCTCATTCCCCAGAGTGTAGAGCTCCTGACACCCCTAATCATTGTGTCCCCTCAGAATCTTCTCCAGGGTGTCCTGTTCTTTCTCAATTGCTTCATCCATTTGTAATTTTTCGCAGGACTGCTTATTGTGCCCTTTTTCACCACAGTAATAGCAATACACATCATCTAATGGTGGTCTTTTCCATTGACCCAGCTTTCCTTTATTTTCTGCTCCCCCTTTGGCTCCCCTCTTTCCATTCCTACACTTTCTCTTGCTACTGCCACCATAATTTTTAGTTTTTTTCTGTTCTCCTCATC
Organism: Serinus canaria; assembly: GCF_022539315.1. Lineage (NCBI taxonomy): Eukaryota > Metazoa > Chordata > Aves > Passeriformes > Fringillidae > Serinus > Serinus canaria. The sequence continues at coordinate 18,271,479 of NC_066342.1, forward strand.
TCTCCTTAAATAAATTTTCAGAGCTTCTCTTAACAGATCGCTAATTCCCCTTTCTTGCCAGTCTTCCAGTTTTTCTAATTTCCGTCTAATGTCAGGCCAAGCTTTGGTAACAATCTGTACTTTTAATAGTACTTGGCCCTCTGGTCCATCAGGATCAATGTTGGAATGTAACTGAAAATTTTGTTTTAATCAATTTAGCCATGTTCCCCCTGGAGACTCATCCTTTTCTTGACTCCCATCAAATGCCAATTTAGTATTGCTGCTTTTGGGTACAGATTCTTTTATGCCTCTTATAATTAGGGTCCTGTAGTCTTTCATGTTTCTCCAGCCCTCTTCTTGGTTGGGATTCCAATTTGGATCCACTACAGGGAGTTTTGGCTCACCCAGGGGTCCGGTGCAGTTCTCCTTCTCCCAGATCTTTATCCCTGCTGACCTTATGAGGCCTATCTCCTCTGGGGAGAAGAGGATGTTCATAATAGAATGCAGGTCTCCCCAGGTATATATATTGAGACCCAGGAACTAATCTATTTGCTGAGCTGTACCAATTGGGTCTTCCACAAGGCTAACCAGTTCCTTTTTAAATGTTCTTACTTCAGAAGTGGTCAGGGGTGCATTTACAAAAAACTATTCCTCCTACCCCCCCACCTAGTGGAACTTCCCTCAGGGGGAACAGCCTGTATGGATTTACCTCTGGCCTTACACAACTTTTTGATTTGGTATTACAGTAAGGGCCAGCATCTAAAGGGTCATTTGATTGGCTCACTAATTCTTTGTTATCATTGTGGGAGGGTGTCACCGACATGTTCTATGAAAAATCATTTCCTTAGGATTTTTCCCTCGTGAGAAGCTGAGAGGCCTCAAGAACAAACTTTAAACAATTCTTATCTGCTGCTGTGGAATGTAACAGGGGGAATCTGTGATTGGTCTCATCTGGTTGTTTCTAAATAATGGCCAATCACAGTTCACCTGCCCAGACTGTTTCAGTTAGAGACAAGCCTTTGTTATTCATTCCTTTTCTATTCTTAGCTTAGCCTTCTGATGAAATCCTTTCCTCTATTCTTTTAGTATAGTTTTAATATATTATACATGATAAAATAATGAATCAAGCCTTCTGATACATGGAGTCAACTTTCTCGTCTCTTCCCTCAGCCTGGGATCCCTGTAAACAATGCCACAGGAGGGTACAGTTGTTAGGTTGGAGGATATATCCAGAGGTTTTTTCTCAGGGAAAGGTGTTGTATTCTGACTTACAGGTTGAGCATGCTGCAGGTTAGTGGGTATAGGAGGCGGTGGGGGAAAAGCATCAAGGGGTGGATATATATGACAGAGTGGGGTTGTTGGAGGAGGTAAAAATGACATGGAGATTCCCTGAGGAGATAGAGGAGAGGTGGGGATCATTGGAGGGGATAAAGGTAGGTTTTGAGAAGCAGGAGGCTGGGTGTTTAGTGGGGGAGGGTGGCTTGATAGTTTGGAAGAAGAGTTGGTGGGACTACATAGTCCAGGGGATCCAGCCTCTTTTGAATAACTCCCTCGTTTTCTTTATCTTTTTCCTCTGATTTCTGCTCTTTATCCTTTTTTAGTTTGTATACCTTGGAATCTCCTTCTAAGAATTTGACCCAGCAAGTAACATACTCTACTTCTTCTGAATTAGGGTTTTCTTGGTTACACACTTGCAGATATAATAAATTACATAACCACTTATCTCTACTTCCATACCAGGGCCATTTTAAGGGTTTTTTGTTATAATTTCCTCTTTGGCCAATGTTCCACACAGTAATAAATCACCCGCACTTGATCTAACTTTTTAGTTGTTTCCCACTTATTCCAGTCATCCAGTATATCACCAAGGGGGCTACCAGGAGGAATATTCTTATCCTTTTTCCTTGGTCGCCCTCCTCGTCTACTGTGGCTCTGACCCATGGTGACTTTCAGTTACTATAAGCTTTCGGGCTGGTAAATAAAACTGCTTACTCTTACCGGCCCTTTTAAAAGTTCTGTCTTGCTCTTTTTTTAACTTGAGAGATCTCCTAATCTCTTTCTGTTTATGCAACAGGTGTCCTTGCAACAATCGACTTTAGTGCCCCTGGGCACTCTTATCTGGCATTCTTATCTAAGGAACACTTTTTGTCATTCACACACACATTCATTCACACCCTCAGGTGTGTTCATTCATACTTCTTGACTTCTGCTTAGCCCAGTTTTTGGCTCTTGTGCCTCGCCCACTTGGACTGAGTAAGGTACCTTTATTTGACACTCCAGAGCCCTTGAGTACTGACACCCTAAGTTTCCCCGCTGACCTAGGTTCAGTACTGTGAGAGTCTGTCTGAAATATCCGTCATCTGCCTCACAACTGTCATTGAGGGACCGCTCAGAAGACCCCTTTGTCCCTTTTCTAGCCACAGTGGACACGCCAAGCCAGGGGGCTTCATGACCTGAAAGCGTTGCTAAGCCGCTGTTTCCACAGGTGCAGTCCCCTGCACGCTACACCGAGTACATTGAGACGAAGGAGTCACTGTGTCCTTTTCACAACAATAATCTTGGACGCTGTCCACCTCTTGGCCTGGCTGGACTTTTCCTCCCTGAGTTTTTGGGTGGTCTCCCACAGAAGACCCCTCTCATCTATCTAGAACCACCGTGACAGACAAGCTGAGATGACAGAAGCCTCTCCACCAGAGAAGACCCCGAGAAATCCCCATGTGAGAAAAGGCCTCCTTCACACTTTCCAAGGACTGGAGCCCCCCCCAGCCCGGAGAAGGTGCACGGGGGGAGGCGAGCTGACCAAAGCAAGATGGATGACTGCAGGTGTGGGCACTGGACCATGAAAACAATGGCCTTCGTCCGTTGCAAGGTGGACTTTGTATACCCCTTTTCTTTCTATACAATAGATTTGGTTTCAAAATAATCCCCTTCCCCCTCATCGAAAAGTGTATAATTGAAGTCCAGATGGACTGCATCTCTGAGATCTCCCCGGATATGAACTGGTGAACCTCTTCGGCTGGACACCGAAGGACCTCCGCCATTTTCACGTTTTGGTAGCTATAACCCCCTTTTCTTTCCCTTCCTTATTTTTCCTTATTTTTCCCTTTTTCCCCCTAATTTTTCTCCAACACATTTTTACTGTGGTTGTTTCAATAAAGTCCATTGTATTGATTAATTTGCAAACCCCCTTGTACCATGTCGGTTTTTTGCACCCTGAAATCAATCTAAAAGAACCTCTACGAAGCCTGCCCATAGGGACGGCTCGTAACAAGTACCCCCATAAATTTCCCTTTTCTTTTATTGGCTAGAGGAAGGAAACGTTAGCAAACCTCTTAGACTTACACAAAGTTGACCCCTGTTGCCAGAGACTCACTGGTCCGTGTAGGCCCCCACCCCGACCCCTTCCACCTCCCTTGAGGTTTGGCTATTCTTCTTCCCTAGAGATAGCCTCAGAGTCAGGGGTTCGGATCTCTGCACCTTGCCCAAGGTGAACTTCTCACCCTCCCCGTACCCTTGAGGGATTGGGCCACATGACTACCCCTCGCAGCCACAGTGCTAAAAAGTTCTACGATGCTGTAGCCTCCCTCACCTTGGGGTCGGCCTCTCCAGGCTTCAGTATTGCCAGGCCTCTGGGAAGGACCCTAAATCTGGTCACCTCTAGTGTCAGTTCACCTGTGAGGCTGTCACTCAAACCTTCGCCACGGCTCCCCACCCACCCAGGGAACAATGGCTTGTTTGCGGGTCACTCACACCTTTTTGCGACAGCCCCCACCCACCCGGGGAGCAGTGGCTCTTCAGGCTTTAATGAGGCCTGCTGGGGTGCTGCAACAAGGAGGGCTGGGTGGGGCACCTCACTCGGTCTTCCTTCTTTCACTTCCCTCCCTTTCCATCCGGTCTCCTTGCGGAAAGCCGGAACTGTGGTACTAGGAGGTCCTCACACACTCCAGGGCTCCAAGCTCATCTCAACCACGCTCTCCACGCACTTGCCCCCCGGTCGCCTTGGCCCGTTTCCCTGCCCATGGATGGGTGATACTTACTGGCTATTGTCTTGCTCCACTGTGCCTCACATGTGCCTCCTGCCTTTTTTCCGGATAGCGATGCAAGGTCCCTCCGTGGAGCCGGGGAGGACAGGTGGCCATTCTGTCCTCCAGTCTCGGTTGGGTGAGGTTGTATCCCAGACAAGTCCCCAGCTGTTTTAAACAGGAACACACTCCCAGTACAAAAAGTGATTTCAGCATTTATTATAATAAGGCCTAAAGCTTAGGTCCTGCGAGTCAAGCAGAAGCATTCCCCTCTAGGATGCTGCAGTGCCAGCGCTGGATCGTCTTCCTTTTTGAGCAGAGATGTTCCTGATGTTCCAGGTAGAGCAGCACAGATTCAGTGGGTTGGATGCCCCCTTTTTATACTGTTTTTTGTTCCTTTAGATTGGTTTCTGTTGGGATCCTTCATTTGCATGAAGGTTTGAGGTGCTTGATTGGACCATTACAGTTCTGTCCAGGCTGGCTCTTTTTGCCTGGGGGGGGAGGATGTTCTTTACTTAGGTGTATTACAGTATGTTGAGTAGCATATTTCTTATAACTATCCTTTTAACCCCTTTTACAATATAATAACCAAACTTTTTAACAGTACATGCTTAACAATTATCAACTATTTTACAGCAGTTTCTAACCTATTTTTGACAGAAACCACAGGAAGGAATAAAATTTATTGACTTGATCTAAGGATGTCATGCAGATAAGTCAGGATGAGAAACCTGAAACAAGAGGAGTCCTTGCAACATCAAAAGCTCTCAGGAATGTTTTGAATAATATATGCGCTAATGAATATGCATGTAACCCCAGCAATGCAACTGTATGAAGAGAACATGATTTTAAGCAATTTTCCTGCTCTTTGGCTGTTTGCCAAAAGCACCCCAGCTCTGGAATAATTGTTTGTCTTTCTTTTATCCTTTATTAAACTTTTAAAAGTTCTAAAGAGTGAACTTTGTTTTTCACAGACATGGTCAGCACAAAACACAGAACTCTGCCTTAATAAAAGCCTGCAAAGTGTATCAAAGGAACGTACTGAATATTTACAGGTTCCAAGTATGCATGTGGGGTAGTACATGAGTTTGGAAAGATGGGAGGAGAGAGATTTGTTAACTTCCAGGGAAAACATTCCCTCTTGAGAGCTCATTAACTCACTTGTTGGAAGTGGTGAATTTACCAGAAGAGGTAGAAATAAGAGCTGTTAAGGGACCTCAGGTAGAGTGCTCAGAAGAGACAATAGGTAATCAACTGGCCAATAGAGATGTTCAGAAAGCAGCACTTTTACCAGAGGTATCTGGGATTCTCCCTTTGCTTCCTATGACTCAGCTGTTGACAGGGGGAGGGAGGAAGTGGTGGTGGTGCTGCCTTTTCCACCAGAGGAGTTGAAGATAATTAAAGGTAGTGGGGCTGAAGAAATGAGAAAATTGAGTTACAAAGGACAGTAAACAGTGGATGCCAGGAACTTTGAGCCTGCAAATAATCGGATGGGTCCATGGGGGGTGGGGGGGAGTCCTCGTTAGAACTCTCGAGGATTAGCGGAGATGTAGGATTCTTCAAGAGGTAGTGCCTTGAGTCTTTTAGTTTTAGCAAAAAGAGCTAATGAGGGATGCCTGGCTAAAGTTAATAGCCAGACTACAAAGGAGATTGCAAGTGCAAGGCACGGGAATTACCTTAGGCTATGTGTCCTTTCCAGAGATGTCACATGTATTTTGCTGAGATGCCCTAGGAAAGAGGGTTTAGATAACCTCTGGTAGTGGTATGCCGGCTGGAAAGGTGGCCAGATGCGTTTCTACCCACTTCGGCAACTATTTGATCAGTTAACAAATGATTTCTGGTTATGAGATTGTGAAAGCAGTAGACTTGGATGAGGGAACTCATCTTACAGGGACATCCTTCAAGAGATTATGGCTGCTTTGAGACATTCAGTGTGTTATAAATACCCATGTAGTTATTGGCTTTCACTATTATATATTGACTATTGTAAATTATTATTAATCACAACATCTTTGATGTAGTAAAGATTGTAATCACTTTTTACTGTTTTTGATATAGTGTAATTTGTCAGCTTTTGTGTCCAGTGCCCTGGCCACATGTATTTTATCTATGCATTAGTGTGATAAACATGTATTGCAGTTTAGGCTTTCACAAAATATTAAAATAGGGACTGTCTTAACTTTTGCAGGATGCTTTTATTTTTGTAAGTAATCAACTGCAGTGATTTAGATAAGTTTGTGGAAATGGATTAAAACTGTCTGTATGATTAGATAACATTGAAGAAACCACACAGGTAACATCAAAAGAAAGGATGTGAGAGGGACTTCAGCTACTGACCCTGTGGCTATCAATACTTCCCCATTTGACATTGTGAGGAAATGGCATATACATTCTGAGGAAATGGCATACACGACTCCCAAAAATCAAATCTACACTATTGCAGGATGAGTCAGGGATTGGACAAAGCTAAAAGAATTCCCAAAACATGTAAAAGATTCACATGTATGTTTGAATATGTATAATCCTCATGAATATGCATGTAACCAGTGTAATGAAAAAGTATAAAAGAAAATTGTGTGTGAAAAAAGTTTGTTTTGGGTGTAAGTGGTTAAAAAAGTAGTATTTAAGCTGTTCGTGAAATTGAGTAACAGAGGCAAAAGACGAATAGATAAGATCTTGAAAATAGAACAGAAAACTAGTAAGTTAGATGAAGAAAAAAGAAGAGAAAAAGGCATACGAGAAGAGAACTCCCAAAACACTATCTTGGAGTTAAGTTAGCTAACAGAAATAAATATGGCTCCTTGCAAATTACAGGGTATGCAAAAGTTGAGAGAAACATGCCAGCTATAAAAAAAAAAGGGAAATTAACCAATTTTACATAACATGAACCCAGGAGATTTGAGTTTTGATGAAATCATTAATGCCTATACTTGCAAGCCCCTTTCAGGTATTCCTCATTGCTAATTCGACTGTGCAGACCAGAAGAAAGAGTTGGACCATCATCACCAGATCCCGTACCACTCTCACTTCCTGGCATTAGACCAATTCTTCTCCCTCTGGCATTGGGCCAGAATCCACACCACTCACATCCTCTGGCATTGGCCAGGATTCAAAACCACTGTCTTCCTCTGGTACTGGACCGGGATTCACCTTCTCCCTCTTACCTTCTAGCATTGGACTAGATTCCAGATGACTCACCCCATAACTCAGGACAAGAGTCAACCACATCACAAGTTAATTCACCAGGGTATACTGTTATAAAGGGACCAAAAGACTTGAAATTGACTCTCAGAAGGAAGCGTCAAAAAGACTGATGAACTGTATGAGGAAATAGATTGGTATCAGAACCATAGCATATCTTAAAGTGTTTTAAGACAGTTCTGTGTTTGAAAGAAGGTTGTAAAAAGTTAAAGATTGTTATAGAGTAATTTCGGTTAAGCTCCCCCAAATTGGGACCAAAGATACCAGGTCAATCTTCAACAGAGTACCGTCCCCCAGGACAAACCAAATTAGTAAGGACAGACCAAGAGCGGTTTAACCAGGGGAATGGGTAAAAGGGACTCTAAAGGGCTGGAAAACTTCTAAGTAAAATCCCCAAGAGGCAAGGCCGGGTGGGCAGGCTGTGTAAGATGACCCGTACCGGAATCTTGGGAAGGGTAGTCATGATGGCTTTCATTCCTGGTGGTGCTCAGGGGAGCCCAGGAGAGCCATGCAGTAAATGCTACCAACTCCTCTAGGAGGAAGAAGTAAGTTCCTTGTTGAGAGTCCACACCAACTTTAACCCTAATTGTGTTAACCTCTCCCAACTGGTCTTTTTGTCAAAAGGATGAGAAATTGTATTGGATGGCCCAGAATACCGCCACTTTTAAGCAGACACTCCTGGGAGGATGCCCTGTAGGAGAAGCCT
>NC_066342.1:18279886-18314719 GCF_022539315.1 Serinus canaria
GGAACCAAACAAGTATAAGTGGAGAAAACCGAACAGAGGGGTGGATTTTGAGTTCAATAGTCATAGGGGAAGGATGTCTCTGGTGCACTGGGAAAAAGTTAATTCATGAAGTAGGAAAAACTCCCTGTAAAAGATATAAAGTTAGTGACAGAACTTCTGTATGGTGGGTCCCAGAAGAACCAACCCGAAAAAAGAAAAAAAAAGAAGTTGTAAGTATGATAATAAAATCAGACTTTCTCAGTGTAATGGTACAGGCAAAATTCCTAACTTTGGCATCCCAGAAATGTCCAGATTTTGGGAGAATATAGATCAACAAAAATTTGACTATTGGAAAGCTCCAGATGGCTTATTTTGGATATGCGGAAAAAGAGCATACCCAAAACTCCCCTCTCAGTGGAAAGGGAGCTGCACTCTGGGAATCATACAGCCAGGATTTTTTCTTTTGCCAGGACCTGATGGGGATCAATTAGGGATACCAGTTTATGAGGATCTAAAGAGAAACAAAAGAGATTTGATTTGAGGATTCCAAAAATGGGGAGATGAGGAATGGCCCCCTGAACGCATATTGGAAACGTATGGGCCAGCCACCTGGGCACAGGATGGGAGTTGGGGATATCGGACCCCAATTTATATGCTAAATCATATTACAAGATTCCAAGCCGCTGTAGAGATAATAACAAACAAAACTGGTCAGGCAATGGAATTGATATCAAGGCAACAAACCCAAGCGAGATCAGCCATGTATCAGAATAGTTTGGCTTTAGACTATCTGTTAGCTGAAGAAGGGAGTGTTTGTGGAAAATTCAATACATCCGATTGTTGCTTAAAAATAGATGACAATGGGGATGCTGTCCTTGATATAGTCAATGATATCAGAAAAATCGCCCACGTGCCAGTTCAAAATTGGGAATCAGTGCTTAATACTAGCTGGTGGGATAACATGTTGAGAATAGAATGGTGGGAAAAGTTAGGCTTCTTCCTTTTATGTGCTCCTGATGGTCTAATATTTCTTCCTTGTTTGATCCCCTGTTTCTTTTGGCTCATCACCAGTGTAGTACAAGGCATGCAATTAGTGACCATGGATCAAAAGGTGGCTACGACAAAAACAGTGCAAAGGATTATGGTGCTAAAGAAACAAAATAATACAGAAGACCCCTTCAAAGAAGTGAAATTGATTTGTGTAGAAAATGAGTGAATAATGAAGGCTAGAAAACCATGAATACTGCTTGAGCCAAATTAATTATAAAAAGAAAGAGGGAGGATTGTGAAAAGTGCATATTATATGGCTCTATGCAGATATTTACTATATGTATTATGTTGTATTGATTAGTAGTGTTGTATTTACATTTTAATTGTATCCTAAATGTAGTTTTGCAGTTAAAATGTAGTTTTTGTAGTTAAAATAGAAACTGTGTATGTGGGATATTTTTCTAAAGAAAGGAATGAGGTACTCGCACCAGATAGCAGCCACAGGACACCTAAATCTTTTCAGAGAAAGAGAATTTATAACTCCATTATCAGAAGAAACGAACTTCTTTCCGCCTTGCTCAGTCATGAAGATGCTGTTAGGATTAAGAGGAAGAAGTTGACACTGACCAGACAGAATCCTTTGTTTGAATGGAATTTATGCATCATGTGTGAGATGTATGAATATGCAACGGGCTATTGCTTTTACTGGTTAATCCTCTGTTAACATGTGTCCTTTTTCGGGCTTATTTTGCCCAGAAAGAGGTACCCAGATGTCCGTGACTCTTTGTTTCTATTGTCTCGTATTGTCCTAATCTCAATTGTTCAAATTTTTATTACTCTAATTATATTACTATTTTTATAACCACTTTATTACTACTAAACTTTTAAAATTCTAAAAACAAGCGATTGGCATTTTTCACAGATAACATATTTAAGAAGAAAGAAAAAAAACCAAAGTTGTTGCACAGCTGTAATTGCAGCCAGAGAAGAAAGGGGCCTGGCTCCCATGCTGGGGCAGCCTGTCCTTGAAGGACTGCACCCAGTGGCAGTTGTTACAGTGACTGACAAGGGTGTTGGCCAACCAAATATCTACCAATGCTGCAGCCACCTCACTGGTCAGGACCTGAAGGGGTGTGGAGCTCAAACCAATGAGAACATCCAGTCCGGGTCTTTCAAATGCCTTATATAAAGGAGGGGTTGGAAAATAAAGTTCTCAGTTGCCACACGAATGTTGAGGTGAGGGGTCATTGTCCCCTGCCCCCCTCACCCCCCCCACACGTGACCTAACACCTGGTGAATCCCAAAGTGATAGAAACTCAGCAGCGCAGAGCAAAGGAGACACACATTGTCAGAGCTGGAAATCTGTGTAGGACCGGATTATAAGCTGTGTGAGAGCTGGGAATAGGTGTTCGGAACCGGAAAAATGGAGGGTGGGAGATGAGATGGGTGTCAGAACCGGAATATATACAGCCTGAGAGCTGGGAATGGCGACAGAGCTAGCCCGGTGAAAAACTGGGACTTTGCTGGATAGTGTTATAAATAGGAAGCTTGACTAGGCCAATATTCAAGCAGCAATCAATTTATTAATTAATTTGGTAAAGTATGAGCAACACAGTGCTGGGTACAGTGGGGGAAGTTTTCCCTCCAACTGCACACCGATGGTTGGGGCTTACAGGTATTTATAGAGGTACTCATAAGCTTTCTCAGCAGTTTCTATTCCTAATTTTTACTCATCAGCAGTTTCTATTCCAAATTTTTATGTCACAATTCTATACACTATTGTGATTTAGTTTTTCTCAGGATGTACATCCCGAAAGGAGTATCCCAGGTGGTGGGTCCGGTTTCTGAAAGAAGGAAGGAGTATTTCATCTGGTGAAGTCCAGCTTCCAGCTACCTTTTGATTGCAAGGACTATAAATCCCATAACAGTGATGTCCAGCTTCCCTTGGTCGAGACTATTAGTCCTTGAGTTGATGTCCATCTTCCTTTCTCAAGCTGCATGTTTCCTTTTTCTATATTCTAAAGCTATAGTTTCAAAAGATCCTTACTACAAGCAACATTCTAAAATTATACTTCAAAGGTTATTTTTGCAAAACTCTTTAAGGCTTAACTACAAGCAGAAAGTTCCTATCAAAAAGCAACATCCTTAAAGCTTTAGTTCAAATGCTCCTAAATCAACTTAAGGCTTATAAAGGTTAATTGCAAACAAAGGATAGGTTCAAAGGCCTTCTTCCATGCTTTATTTTTCTCAGTCATTATTAGAATTTGTCTTTATAACTGTCCCATGGTCGGTTTCCACACATATTACAATCACAAGTACACACGTTGCCTGTATGTACCTGACACGAAACACAGCTTTGTATTTCACAATAGACAGCGGAATTGCGGTGAATCTACCACAGGCAGTGGAAAACTGCGGCAAAAAATTCCCATGGACAACAGAACAAAATGCTATGTGGCTCCAAACTCTGTTTTTGTAGAATAGAATCTTTATCGAGACCGTGAAAGCCTGCACTACAACAACAGAAAATTCCATCTTAAAGGTATGGGTCTTGTTTAAAAAAAGAGGGGTTAATTACAATCAACGGGCTCTGCAAGCTTTGCTCACGTGGTGTGAGAACTATGAACTAAATGTGTCCAAAGAGACCACTTTAAACTTGGCCTTTTGGGAGGGAATTTGACAATATATACTTGCTGCAGCCTCAAATGGTGAGGACACATCCATCGGTGTTATAAAGCCTTGGTCAACAATTATGGACTTGTTAAAAAATTTGGATTATGAAAGGCAAAGGGAGAAAGGCAGCAGCGCAGCCACCTCTTCCTTTCACCCCGCGAGCGAGCCGGCATTGCCGCGGGAGCCGGCGGGGCCTGGCCGCTGCGAAAACGTGCCCCACTACAATGGGACTGTAGCTGACTGATGCGGAGCGGTTGTGGGAAGCGGCACAGCCCGGGGGAGTGGGGAAATACCGGAAAACGGAGACCATCCAGGGGCTGCCTGAGCCCCGAGTGCCGGCAATGCCCAGGGAACTGGCTGCGCCGGTTGCACAATCCAGACACGTGGAGAGATGGCAGCCGCCGCAGCCCCGGCACCCGACCCAGTCGGGCACACCACGCCACCCTGCTCTGGGGGAACAGACCAAGTGGTAAGCGCTTCTGCTCCCCCCGGGACACCGTGCCATGCGGCTGCTCCGAACCCTCCCGGGATAAATGAGAATTCCGCAGCCATTACACCGTGCCAAGTGGTCACTGAGATCGCCCCCCCACCACTTGCACCGAGTCGCCTGCACCTCCCATCACCATGGAAAGCAAGTGGGCTGGCTCCAAAGCCACACTTCCGTGAACCCGAGCTCCGTCTGCATCGGGAGTGGCCCTGCCCCCGAGCCTGCCTCCAAGGATGCATCAGAGAAGAGCTGCAGACACCAAACCCAGAAGCAGAGTGTGGGAAAAGCCCCTGCGGGGTATCCACCCAGCAAAAAACAGTGGAAAGAAGCGTGCCGGGATGTGGTGCCGTGCGAGCAATGGCAACCAAGCCATCACAAAAAGATGGTGCTGTCCACATGCCACAGCCGTTTCACAGCAGCTGAGAGCCACTCTCTCACCAAGTCCAGCAGAAAGCCTGCATTTCCCTGCAAACCTTTTAAAAGCCTCACAACCACCTTAGCTCCTGAAAAATCTAAATTATCGTGTTCCAAAAACTCTAATAAAAACACTAAAGGGTTATCATACTAAAGTTATGATAATGTACAACTGTTATTAAAATATGCCTTAGAGTTCATAGAACAATATTCACTATGCATGTTTGCGATTGTTAGGACCAAAATCAGTACACCTATGATCAGTACTACTGCTACAGTTATTTGGAAAGTGTTACATTTCTGTCTCAGGAAATTACGGCTGTGCATCAAGGAAGCCCCAGTGTATGTATTAATATGTGTTTTCTTAATACTCCTACTAATTATTACTGCATTGTTTCAAGAAGGATGGGTAAGATCCAAGGGATATCCACTAAGATACTCATTAAAAAATCAATTTATCATAAGCAAATTTCAGTTGCAAAGTTCTTTAACTGAAGTTCTGCCACTTGATATCATTTTAAAAGTTAAAAGGCATCTATTAAATCACTAACAAAATTTCTAACTTTTAACAAGCAGAGAAGGCTGTATTGCTTGCACTGTTATTCTTGCTACAATTCTTCTTGCACTATATTAATAAAAGTTTTTTTTTAAAATATAAATACAGAAAACCTCCTCCAACCAAGCTTATGGCCCTGATCAAGCCATGAACTTGGCCGGTAAAGAAAAATATATTAGTAAACCTAGATGCCCTTTTTCCATTGAGATAAATGAGAAAAGCCTCATCTGGAAGAGGTTTTTTTCAAGTCCTCATAGTGAAAAAGAGACCCCCTCAGTAATAGTGGTCAAAACCCATGTTTGGTCCTTACTTTTATTTATTATACAAAGAAAAAAAGGGGAAAAAAGGGGTTGGGGTGAGGGTACACCCTCTTCTTTGAGTCTTGAGTAAATCATATAACAGTATAACAACCCTATGATATTCAGTTGCCTAAATTACGCTTCAATGGACACTGGAAACCACAGACGAGCATCCTGATGTCTACCTACCTCATGGACAGTTTATATTTGCTTACAAATAATTTCTTATGTTTACAAACTGTTTTCCTGCTTACAAATTGTTTTTTTCTGTTTACAGATTGTTTTCTGGGAGTTGGGTTTTTCTTCAAGGAATAAATGGGTTACAGGTTGTTTTTAATAGTTGGCTTTTTCTATAAGGGTTAAATGGGTTAAGGGTTAAATAGCCTTCTGCTTTTAAAGATAAGTTTTAATTTGTAACCAATAAGCATAATGCCTGTGGCTTGAGTTCTCCCCTAAGAGATCCTGGATGGGAATGCTGCAGCCCCAATGCAAATTAGACCCATGGGATCTCCTGTCACCGCCTGTTTGCAAAGGGCCCTTGCAGATGGATGACAGAGAGCAGTTCACAAAATTTTATTAAGACAAAAAGGGTGAGATGTTACAGCAATTGACAAGGGTTTTGGCCAACTGTTCCAGATTGCAAGGCAAGATGTATTTTATTACCGTCTGTATGGCAGTTGTCGAGTGTCACGAGTGTCACGTGGGCAATTCTCCTTATCTCTCTCTCTGAGTGATCACAATCACTCCTCCAGAAGAGGACATCTGCTGATAACAAGCTATTGAATGTCACTGCATGACTGATAAGAACTATAACATCCCATTGTGAGATGCTCCGCCCAGAGGGAGGAGCCAAGCATTGCTACCCAGATATACTCTGGAGGTTCTAGAACTCCAGCACGGCTTCCCACTGGACTCCCCAGAGGAGCAGCAGCTGCTTCTACTTCCACGGATCTGCGGAGGAAGAATACACCCTTTTTTCTACAGGACCCCCCTGCTCCAACAGAACCACAGCAGACACTTCAGGAAGACTGCAGCCACTTTTCCAACTAGACTGCTACCAACACCCTGACCAACAGGGTGTCAGGTTGAGTTCTGACTCTGTCAGTGTTGTTCTAGTGTATTGCACTGTTTTATTTTATCCTTTTATTTTTTTCCCCCTTCCCTATTAAAGAACTGTTATTTCCTGCTCCCATATTTTTTGCCTGAGAGCCCCTTAATTTAAAGTTCATAGCAATTCAAAAGGGTGGGGAGGGTTTGCATTCTCTCTTTAAGGGGAGGCTTCTGCCCTCCTTAGCAGGCACCTGTCTTCCCAAACCAAGACAAGTGGCTTTGGTGGGTGCCTGGCATCCAGACAGGGTCAACCCACTACAACAGAGAATGGGGTTTATGGTCAGTTCATCACCTGTTTTTTTCCTGCTGCTCAGGGAGAAGAGTCCTTCCCCTGCTCCGGCATGGGGTCCCTCCCATGGGAGATAGGTCTCCACAAACCTCTCCAACATCAGTCCATCTCATGAGCAACACTTGTCTCCAAACTGTTGCAACTTGAGTCCATCCCATGGGCAACAGTCCCACAATCACAGAATCAGCTAGGTTGGAAAAGACCTTTGAGATCACTGAGTCCAATCCATAACGTAACACCACCTTGTCAACTAGACCATTGTGGTGGTGTTCGCAGGGGTCCCAGGACGAGGGAAGAGATGAGAATCTTGACTCCATGTTTCAGAAGGCTTGATTCATTATTTTATGATATATATTATATTAAAAGAAAATTATATACTAAAACTATACTGTAAAACCGTGTCTTTCGGGCTGTTGTTTGAGTCCACTCCGGCTAGCTATGGACCTTTGCCCACACCGTCTTACATGGACGAAAGCAAAAGATGAGAAGCGCTCTTCTCCATGTGGGTACGAGTGTCCTGTTTATTGGCTTGGGAAGGGACACCTCAGACTCTGGTGACCCCCCAGTAGAAAAGAGGCTGTCCCCTTATTGCAAGGGACTTTTATACCTGAGGGAATGGGGGAGGGGGAAGAGGACTGCAGCCAATGGGATACCATTGAGGAGGGGCAAGGGGAGGGGTAACCAGGGGACAGACCACCAGGGGTCTAGGGCAGGGGGGGGTAAAAGAGGGAGAAACCATGTGATGGGAGAAGGGAATAGTAATCCACATGACATAACATTGCAATACAACACTATACTAATAGAATAGAATAAAGGATTTCATCAGAAGGTTAGCAAAGAAAGGAATGGGATGAATAATAAAATCTTGTGACTGACCAGAGAGTCCGAGACAGCTGAACTGCTATTGGCTAACAATTAAAAACAACCACATGAGACCAATCAAAGATGCACCTGTTGCATTCCACAGCAGCAGATAATTATTGTTTTTCTTTTCCTCTGAGGCTTCTGAGCTTCTCAGGAGAGAAAATCCTAGGACAGGATTTTTCAGAAAATATATTTGTGACAGACCATGGCACTAGGTGCCACGCCCAGTCTTAAACACTTCCAGGGATGGTGACTCCACCTCCTCCCTGGGCAGCCCATTCCAATGACTATCACCCTTTCTGTGACGAACTTCTTCCTAACGTCCAACCTAAACCTCCCCATGCGCAGCTTAAGACTGTTTTCCTGTCTATTGCTAGTTGCCTGGGAGAAGAGGCGGACCTCCACCTGGCTATAACCTCCTTTCATGTAGTTGTAGGGAGTGATAAGGCCTCCTCTGAGCCTCCTCCAGGCTAAACAACCCCATTACCTCAGCCACTCCTCATAGGATTTGTGTTCCAGACCCTTCATCAGCCCTTCTCCGGACACGCTCCAGCATCTCAACATTCTTCCTAAACTAAGGGGCCCAGAACTGGACACAGCACTCAAGGTGTATTCTAACCAATGTTGAGTACAGTGGAAAAATCACTTCCCTAGTTCTGCTGGCTACACTATTTCTGATACAGACCAGGATCCCACTGGAATTCTTAGCCAAGTGGAAACTGCTGGCTCATGTTCAGTCTGCCATTGATCAGTACCCCCAGGTCTCTTTCTGCCTGGCTTCTGTTCAGCCACTCTATAGCCAGTCTCTAGTGCTGCAGGGGGTTGTTGTGGCCAAAGTGCAGAACTTGGCACTTAATCTTGTTAAACCTCATATCATTGGATTCAGCCCATCTATCCAGCCTGTCCAGATCCCTCTGTAGAGCCCTCCTACCCTCCAACAGATCGACACTCGCACCCAGCTTGGTGTCATCTGCAAATTTACTAATGATAGACTCGATCCCCTCATCCAGATCATCGATAAAGATATTAAACAGGACTGGGCCCAACACTGATCCTTGGGGGACACGACTAGTGATTGGCCACCAACTGGATGTGGCACCATTCACCACCACTCTCTGGGCCTGGCTGTCCAGCCAGTTCTTAAATCCAGTGAAGAGTACACTTGTCCAACCCGAGGGCTGCCATCTTTTCTGGGAACATGCCATGGGAGACTGAAATCCAGGTACACTACATCCACAGCCTTCCCTTCATCCACTGTCAGAACCGAGGACATCCCTCTGGCTGCTTTGGATGGCTCGAGACCCTGGCTAGGAGCTCAGAGACCTTGGCACAAAGTCAAAGACACCTGTGCCTTTGATTTTAACCCATGGAGAAAATTACCAACTTCATGTGAAGATTTACAAGCCATGAGAGTTTAAGTAGAATGATAGTTAGTTTGTCACAGGGTGGAAAAGTAGAATTTTGGGGTTTTAGAATGGGGGTTCAGAAGCCAAGATGGAGGGATTTGGGCGTGCCTTGTCCTTCCTCTTTCTTCTTATCTCCCATCTTCTGGGTGATGGTGGCACTTTTGGATTGGTTTAGAGTAGAGATGGACTGTCTCACATAAGGGATAGGTATTGGAAAATTATTATAAATAAAGTACACATAGTTCTTAGTATAAAAAACTAACACTGCCTCAGGGGTGTGCAGTGTGCCATGGACCGACCTGCTAGACAGACCTCAGTAGGTCAGAAAAAGAATGCATTATATAAGAGAAAATAAACAACCTTGAAAACCAGAGACAAGGAATCCTGACTCCTTCTTTGATTGTGGGGCTGGGAAAAAGACTTTCTAACACCTCAGGGTCATCTCGACCACAGAGACTTTGAGAATCCACCAGGTGGGTAACCTGGCCATAAAAGGAGATCAGGTTGGTCAGGCAGGACCTGTCCCTCTTTAATCCATGCAGGCTGGGTCTGATCCCCCAATTGTCCTGTAGGTGCTGTGTGACCACACTCAAGATGATCTATTCCATAACCTTGCCAGGCACCAAGGTCAGGCTGACAGGTCTGTAGTTCCCAGATCCTCCTTCTGGCCCTTCTTATGGATGGGCATCACACTGGCCAGCTTTCAGTCATCTGGGACCTCCCCAGTGAGCCAGGACTGATGATAAATGGTGGAGAGCGGCTTGGTGAGCTGTTCTGCCAGCTCCCTCATCACCCTAGGATGGATCCCATCTGGTCCCATAGATTTGTGATCATCTAAGTGGCCCAGCAGGTCACTAAGTGCTTCCTTCTGGATTACAGGGGGGCTATTCTGCTCCCTGTCACCATCTACTAGCTCAGGAGGCCAGTTCTGAGGATGACCTGTTTTATTGTTGAAAACTGAGGCAAAGAAGGTGTTAAGTACCTCAGCTTTTTCCTTATCTTTGGTAACTATATTTCCCCCTGCATCCAAAGAAGAATGGAGGTTTTCCTTGCCCCTCCTTTTATTATGAATGTATTGATAAAAACATTTTTCATTATCCTTCACAGAAGTGGCCAGATTGAGTTTTAATTGAGCTTTTGCCTCTCTAATTTTCTTTCTGCATGACCTAATGACATCCTAAACACTTCCTGAGTTGCCTGCCCCTTTTTCCAAAAGTGATACTGAATTACGGAAAAAGAAAACAAACTCCACAACTTTGTAAAAATTGTAAAGCTAGTATGTTTATTACAGTGCTGGAGCTGGATGAATGTGGGGATCGCTCCCCTTAAAAGACATGCATACCTCTGGGAACTCCAGATCCTTTTTTATCTCCCTTACTAATCTATATGCATGGGATTTCACAACAGGTTCATACATATTCATTTTACTGATTTCGCATTACACTTGCAGCTAGTTACACTTGCAGCTAGTTACCCTTGCAGCTAGTTTTTTTATCAGAAAGTACAGAAAGAACTCCTGGGTCACCCTGCCCTGTCTCCCACAGTCTCTTCGTCTGCTTCAAAGTTCAAGGGGCCCCCCCTTTATCTCTGTCCTTTGGCTGAAGCAGTGAGCATAGGTTTTTTTGCAAGAACAGGCAGTCACACCAAACAGCTGTGTTTGCAAGCTGCAGACCTAATTCAAAGATGTACATTTTACCTAAATCAAAATGGATTTCTACTCTGTCTCAATACACTGTATTTTTTTCCCTGAATTCCTGCAAAAGCTTTCTGCCTGGCAAAGCTGATTGTCTTCCCTGCCAGCTCATCTTTTGGCACATAGGGACAGTCTGCTCCTGTGCCTTCAAGATTTCTTTCTTGAAGTATGACCATATTTCCTAGACCCCTTTGCTTTTAAGGGCTGTTTCCCAAGGTACTGTCCAAATCAGCATTGTGAATATGCCAAAGTCTGCCATCTGGAAGTCTGGTGTAGAAGCTTTGTTGATGCCCCTCCTTGTTTCACCAAATATTAAAAACTAATATTTCATTGTCACTGTACCCCAGATAGCCTCCAACCACCACATCTCCCACCAGCCCTTCTCTGTAAACAGCAGGTCTAGTGGAGCCTCGCCCCTGGTAGGTTGGCTCACCATCTGCGACAAGAAGCTGTACTCCATACACTCTAAGAATCTCCTAGACGGCATCTTCTCGGCTGTGTTGAGTTGCCAGCAGACATCTGGCAGGTTAAAATCTCCCACAAGAATGAGATCTGCCAATCTTGAAACATCCTCCAGCTGCTTATAAAATAATTCATCCACCTCTTCATCCTGATTAGGTGGTCTATAACAAACTTCCAGCAGGATGTTGGCCTTGTTGGCCTTTCCCCTAATTCTTACCCATAGGCACTCAACCTTATTGTCATTAACCTCAAATTTTATAGTGTCAAGAGCCTCCCTAACATACAGAGCCACCCTTCCACCTTTCCTACCTCACATGTCTCTTCTGAAGATCATTTAGACATCCACTGCAGCACTCCAGTCATGCAAGTCATCCCACCATGTTTCCATGATGGTGACTACGTCGTAACTTTCCTTCTGTACAATGGCTTCCAGTTCCTCTTGTTTGTTACCCATGCTGTGGCCATTAGTGTACATGCACTTCAGCTGGGCTGCTGACTTCACCCCTGACTCTGGCTTGCCACCCTTAGGCTCATCTCTGGAGAGCCTGGTCTTATCCCCTTTCCCCTTCAAACCTTGATTAAAGCCCTCTCAATCAGTCCTGCCAACTCATGAGCTAAAATCCTTTTGCTCTTGCTAAATAGATGAAGCCCATCTGACTCTAGCAGGCTTGGTATCATAAAAGTTGTCCCATGATCAAAAAAGCAAAATCGTGCTGATGGCACCACTCTTTAAGCCACTTATTGATAACACGGGTTTTCCTGTTCCTTTCATCATTCATCCCTGCTACTGAGGGAACTGAGCAGAACACCACCTGTGCTCCTGTCCCATCAACCAATTGACCCAGAACCTCAAAGACCTTTTTAATTACCCTGGTACCCTTCTTGTCAACCAACCTGCCAACCTGGACAACCAGCAGTGGGTAATAATCAGAGGGCTACATTAGTGCAGGGAGTCTCCTGGTGATATCCCATACCTGTGCCCCAGGGAGGCTGCAGACTTCCCTGTGGGATGGGTCTGGTCAACATACAGGGCCCTCAGTTCCCCTCAGAAGGGTGTCACCTAGTACAACTACACTTCTTTTCTTCTTAATACCTGAGGTTGTGATCTGTTTGATAGATGGAGTGCAACTGGGAGACCCTCCAAACAGAGTTTTTTATCTAGTGTCATCTGCCTGACCCTCTAGATCCAGGGCCTCGTCCCTCTTCTGTAAGGACATCTGGGAAGGTGATGGGGGTCAGGAGGGGAATATTTTACCTCTCCAAGCAGAGACCCGTTTCCATTCCCCTCATCTACTCGGCCTCCTTCTGCCTGATGGCAATAAGGTCAGGGCTTCTCTGACTCATGCTGAGCTTCTCTCAGGGTTGGAAGGGTGTAACTGCCATCTATTTCTCTTTCACTCTCCCTAATATTCCTTAGCCTTTCCACTTCTTTAAACTCAGCCATTAGACAGAGCAGATTATTCACTTGCTCACACCGCATGCAAGTGTCTTTTACACTGTCCTCTGGTACTAACGCCAGGCTCAGACACTCTCTGCAGCCAGTGACCTGGATAGCTGTGTGCTCCTTGGGGGGTTCTGTTCGTGTTAGCACACTCTTGCTGGCAGTAGCAACAGTGGCTGTAAACCATTGCTGAATCTAGCCAAGTTGAGGAAAAAGAAATAAAGCCGACAAGAAAAAAAAACAACAAAAAACGAGCCAAAACACCACACCCACTTAACACACAGCCCACCACCAGGAGCGGGTTGTGCCCTTCCTGCTCCAGCTGCCATGCTAACTGCCATACCACACTCCCTAGAACCTTTTAAATCTCTTGCAAATGGCCCTGTGACCACACCTTGCTTCCCTGAATAGCTGGCAAGATGGCAGGAGCTGCTTGATCAGCTCTTTTAAATTGCCTACAAGGGGTCTTATAACTGTCCCTTGCTTGTCTGCATCCTTCCCAAACTGCTGCAGCATGAGTCACTCTCCTATGGGGTGCAGTCCTTCAAGGACAGGCTGCTCCAGTGTGGACTTCTCTCCACAGGCCTCCCACAGGCTTACAGCCTACTCTCAGTCACCCACCTGCTCGTGTGGGTCTCCTCCACAGGCTGTGGGCGTATTCCTGCATTCCCACGGACCTCCATGGCCTGCAGGGGGACAACCTGCTTCACCGTGTGTATTGGGTCTGACCAAGGTAAAGTTCATCACTTTGGGCAATGTGCCAGGAATTGAATCCACAGAAGTATAAAACTTTAGTAGATACCGGTGCACAGTGTACGCTGATGCCATCAAGGCACAAGAGTGCAGAACCTGTCTGGATCTCTGGAGTGACAGGGGGAAGATCCCTTCATTGTAGGATTGCTGCAGGTGGAAGACCAACAAGTACCAATTGCTACCAGGATAGTGCAGTATCGCACAAACCAAGACTCCGTAACTCCTATCCATGAACTAATTTGTTGACTGGAGAGCCAAGGAGTAATCAGCAGAACACCCTCACCTTTCAACAGTCCTGTATGGCCAGTGTGGAAGTCAAATGGGGAATGCAGGCTGATAGCAGACTATCGGGGCCTGAATGAAGTCATGCCACCTATAAGTGCTGTCGTACCAGACATACTGGAACTCCAATATGAGCTGGAGTCAAAAGCATCCAAATGGTTTGCCACAACTGACATTCCTATTGCATTTTTCTCAGTCCCTCTGGTGGCAGAGCGCAGACCACAATTTACTTTTGTGAGAAAATGCTACTCACTTTCAAGAATTTCAAAAGGTTTATTAAAACCTTATTGTTGCAGCCAAAATAGCTGCTAATAAAGTCCAGGGTGTAATATATGTCCTAAAGTAATTAATGCATAAAAAGAAAATGTATATTATAAAAATTGTGAAATCCCATGAGTCTCTGACCACAAGCAGCCCAAGGACAGATAGCTACTTCAGAATTTCGAAATTCCTGAAGGCAGCAGGCAAACAATGCCCCATTTAACTATGAACAGACGTGGCCAGGGCGATGATCAGCCTTCTCCAGGGCCATCAGAAGACACCCAAGGGTGATCATCACTTGATAGATACCATCAATCAAGATAACCAAAGTTGTCAAGAAAGATACATCTGAATACCCAACTTCCCCTGACACGATCAGCACTTGCTACTACTCAGGAAACAGCAATTGTCCAGCCCTGCACAGTGAATGAAACTTTCATACATATGCAGGGTTTCAAAAGAAATCAGGGCACCTCTGCCTCAGGCATAAAAAACTGTATAAAATAGCCTCCCTGGAAGGGGCATTCATGAACAGAGGGAGATCCGATGTGATAGAGGTTGGATCTAGGTTCACCCAACGCCGATTCCAGGCTTAACGCTGTCTCTTTGGCTGTGCGTTTTTGAGGACCGCATTTTGGTTGCAAAAATAAAATCTTTCACATTTATTAATTTGCATTTCTGGCTGATCATTTATAACAAGGGTAAGGAAGCAAAAAGGGCCTTTGCATAGTATCCACAGATGTTTAATTCAGCCACATGGTAAGATGTTCAGGGTCAAAGGGCATCACTCATGGGCAGAGTCCAGGTTTCTGTGTATTGAGAGGTAGGGACAGAACAGTAGTATCAGGGCAGTACAAAGATGAGGGACAATGGGAGAATAGGGAGGGAGTGGCTGAGGGATATAGGAACAAGGGAAGGAGCCAATGCAGTCTAACAGCTTTTGAGGGAAGCTTCTTGTGTCTCTCTAACCCAGGGAATGCCTCTCAGGGTCTCCACATCTTATCAAAATTACAACAGAAGACTGAATAAAGAAAATAAACACTGCACCGGGAGCAAAGGATTTTCCCCACCATGTGCTCGTG
The DNA here is from genome assembly GCF_022539315.1 of Serinus canaria. Taxonomy (NCBI): domain Eukaryota; kingdom Metazoa; phylum Chordata; class Aves; order Passeriformes; family Fringillidae; genus Serinus; species Serinus canaria. Next base: position 18,294,928 of record NC_066342.1, read on the forward strand.
CACACAATGGATGTTCCACCTTTTAACCCTTTGGCCTCTCCCAAAGTTCTGTCCATTGACTCCTTCTTCACTGTCCAGTGGTGGAGATCACTTCCTGACATCTTGATTGGAGGTCAGATGCTGCCATAGCAATGTGCCGACCCTCCCAAAAGCCCCAGCTTCCCAGAACATCGCATGAGAACAATGCAAAAAAGGGGGGGAAACATAACTGTGAAAAACGCCAATCACTTGTTTTTAAAATTTTAAAGGTTTAATAGTAATAAAATGGTTATAAAAACAGTAATACAATTAGAGTAATAATAATTTGGACAATTGGAATTGGGACAATATGAGACAATAAAAACAAAGAGTTATGGACCTCTGGGTACGTTTCTCTGGGCAGCATGAGCCCAAAAAAGGACACCCGTTAACAAAGGATTAACCCTTAAAAACAATAGCCTGTTACATATTCATGCACTTCATACATGATGCATGAATTTCATTCAAATAAAGGATTCTGTCTGGTCATCATCAAGTTCCTCTAAATCTTAACAGTGCCTTCGAGGCAAGAAGAAGTTAGTTTCTTCTGATAAGAGGACAATAAATTCTTTTTCTCTGAAAGATTTAGGTGTCCTCTGGCTGTTTTCTTGCTGCAGGTCTTTTCTTTAAAAAAAGTATCCTACATAGCATAGTTTCTATTTTAACATTTTTTTATAACCTAAAACTATATTTAACACACTACTTAAGAGAATGAATACAGCATTACTTTCTAACACAACACATATAATATTCATTTTAATATTTGCGAAAAGCCAATCATAAAATACACATTTTTCACATAACTATAAATCTATAAAACTTCTCTTAGCATATACATAATATTTGCCCTGTAATTGTGAGAGTCAACCATTTCATTACTCATTTATCACAAATCCCCCTTTTCCTTTTCTTTAAGTCATTTGGCTCAAGCAATTAACTCAAAAAAACTTTTTTTTTATCTCCCTTGAAAGAGTCATACTAGCGTATGTTGATGTGGGCAAGGACAGCGGGAACCGGAGAAAGAAAGAAAAAATCCCAGATTTTCCATATACACACTTATTTGGAATGAACAAAAGGACATCACAGAGGTCTGGTATGGCTTTGACTCCCATCTACCTTGCCTATGGGGCTGTGTGGTAGTTCAGGGAAGTGAGAAAAGGATTTTGTGTAATTGACAGTCTGTTGAACCGCTGAGAAGCTGGACACGCCTCAGTGAAAGATATATGTTAAAGACGAAAGAAACCTGGGAACTTTCTCTTTCTTTTCGGATGGGCAAGAAGGTAACAAGCCCCGGCCCCACTGGGCCCCATCCTTGCTGGCCCCGGGAAGCCTGCCAGGCCCCGTCCCGGGCCGCCTGCCAGCCCCCCACTCCCCTTCCCCCATCTGCTCCTGGGCAGGGAGGCTGGGTGCCATGGGGCCGGATGGAGCTGGCCTTGCTAACATCTGGCTGCTTGCTACAACCCCCCCCAGCCACTGAGCCCTGGGACCAGCCCCGGGTCGGTTCCGGGATTTTACCCCCGTGGGAGTTGCCCACAACCATCGGGCAAGGGGATGGAGAAGTGCCTCCCTCCCCATCCCAGCGTGCTGCTGCTGAGTTCTGGCCTGGCTGATTAAATCCCAGCTTCTCAGCGGTTCAACAGACTGTCAGTTACACAAAACGCTTCTGCATCACTTTCCTAAATTTTCCTCCTATTCCAAACCACGACACTCGGCCACCATAGATAAGAAACATTCCCCGGGGCAACACTTTGGGGTGGAGTGAGGGCACAGAGAGTATGTGACAGGTGTAATTACACCACTTTAGATTATTATAGGCTTTGTTAATTGGTGATATGTGAAATAAATAGGGCAGGAGATCTTTCTCCTTTTTAATGCCTTTACTAAAAGTGATAAAATTCAACAGAGAGTCTTTTTGTCTTCAGGAGCAGCGGAGGGTCATTTTCTTCTGTGAGGAACATTTGCATTTACAGTCTTTTTCCTTCTCCTCCTCCACACTGCCCGAGTTTGGTCTCTTTCCTGTCTCAGAGGTTCCGGGGAAGTGTCTCTGGGAGCTGCACTTGGCAATTTGATGAACAGCTTGACATTCTTTCCAGGGATCCACCTGGGGTCAGATTGTGTGGACACGCAAGCATAGCCTCTGGCCCAAGTTACTAATGGAAATGGGCCCGTTATTTGCTTTGATTCAGGGTTTTTGATCAGCACAGGGGGTTTCTCAGTGAGTTGAGCTCTGCTAGTGTTGGAGAAGTGCCTGATAATGGGGGGGTTGGCTCTGTAAATGAATTATTAAGAAAGTTGATAACATAGCCTTACATAATCTTTCTACATTTGGTAGTGTTTCCATTCCCTCGCGCTGCCGATCAAGCACCCTCTTTCGAGTGCACAATGAGCCCTCTCTACAATAGATTGCCCTGTTGGTGAGTGGGGAATGCCAGTGGTGTGTTTCACCCTCCACTGATTTAGGAACTGTTTGAAATTTTTGGAGGTATAAGCAGGACCATTATCTGTTTTGAAGGCTTGGGGAATGCCTAGTGTGGAAAACACTAGAAGATAATGTTTGACAACGTCTTTGGCCTTTTCTCCTGAGTGGGCAGATGTGAATACAGCCCCAGAGAACGTATCTATGGACACATGAATGTATTTTTGTCTCCCAAAAGGTGCATAGTGTATGACATCTGTTTACCACAGCTGTAAACTTTCAAGGCCTCGGGGGTTAACCCCAGCCCCCACGGAGGGTAACACAAACTACTGGCAATTGAGGCAGGAGCCCCAGATTGCTCTTGCCTGTTCCCTTGTGATTTTAAACATCCAGACAAGGGCTGGCACCTTTCGGTAAAAAAACTGATGGCTCAATTTGGCCTGATTGAAAATGTCTGGTAGGGTGGTCTGCACTGCCATTAGTAGGAGATTTGCTCTCCGGTTGCCTTCTGTAATTGGTCCTGGGAGGTCAGTGTGTGACCTCACATGCATAATGTGATATGGTTGCTCTCGGTGGGAGAGGAGGTATACTAACATTGAAAGCAAACCGTATAGATCTGGATTTGGCACTTCCTTTAAAAAAGAATGTTCTGCTCTTTCAGCTATCACAGCAACGTAGGCCAAATCAGTAACCAGATTCAAGGGTTGTTTGAACTTCTCAAAGGCTCTGACAACAGCTGCTAATTCTGCGATTTGTGGGGTCCCTGAACATTCTGAACATCAGACTCCCACTCCTGAGTGTCAGGATTTTTCCATGTCATAACTGACTAGAGGGATTTTCTGGAACCATCAGAAAAAACAGTTAGTGCCTTTAAAGGAGTTTGACTTTTTAATGATTTTGGGGCCAAATTAAAACACTCATTAAATAGTTTATGTTTCTGCAAATGGGTAGCGATTTGACCTGGGAAGCTGCCAAGAGTGAACTGGAGGTGTTCATTGGTCTGGAGCAGAGCTTCCAGCTCACCTGATTTCACTGGGAGGTAAATGCATGTGAACTCACACCCTGCTAAGGTTTTGAGGCATGATCTAACCTTTATGATGAGCTGAGCCATCAGCTCTGGGTGTGTAGTGATAGTCTTATGTGGTTGATGTGATCAGAACACCCACTCTATGATTAGCAGCTGATCTTTGAGAGTGGGGTCCCACTGAAAAATGAGGCCATGAAACTTTGGTGCCTCACCCAAGATGACAAATTGGAAGGGTAGGGTAGGATCAGCACAGTGAGCTTGTCTTGTGGACAGCGCCTCTGATACCTTTTGGATAGCTACCCGGGCTTCTAGCATGACTGTCTGTGGTGAATTGAGGTCATTGCAGCCTCGCAGGAGGTTGAAGAGGGGTGCAAGGTATTCGGTTGTGATTCCCAGCAGTGAATGAACACAGTTGATGCTCCGATACAGCTCGATGGTCCTTTCACCGATCCAGAGTCCTACGTAGGTCCACTGACAAGTGCATTGAATCTTCTCAGTAGCAATTTTAAATCCTGCTCCTTTGATGGCCTGAATAGTCTTTTTGAGAACAGTCTCTAAAGAATAGTCAGTCTCGGTGCATATCAGAATATCGTCCATGTAGTGAAAAATTATTGCATCAAGGAATTTCTCTTGAATGGGCAACAAACATTTTACAGATAGCTGGGTAATTTTTCATGCCTTGAGGAAGAGTTTTCCCTTGATACCTTTTGAAACAGGCTTATCTATTAATTGATGGTTGAGAAAATGAAAAACTTGGGCATCTCTGGGATGGAGCGGGATGTTACAAAAGCAATCTCTGATATCAATGACTGGTAATTTCCAATCTTGGGGGAGCATTGAGGGTGAGGGTAGGCTGGGCTGCAGAGGGCCCATGTCCTCAATGACCTCATTGATCTTCCTGAGGTCTTGTAGGAGCCTCCACTTGTCTTGGCCTGGTTTACGGATGACAAAGGGGTATTCCAAGAGCTAATGGATGGTACTATGTTGTATTGCACTAAATAGTTTATTTAGTTGTTGCTCTGGTGACAACTGGCAATTTCTGCTGAGCATGTTGGGTAAAGTAGATGGGTTTTCCCCCTCCCTCATCACATGGTTTCCCCCTCACACACCCCCCCCCGTTATTCACACCTGGTCTGTCCCACAGGTACTTCGCCCCTCTCCAATGGCATCCCATTGGCTCCGGTTCTCTCCCCTGCCCCCCACCCCCTAGGGTATAAAACCTCCTGTGTGAGAGTTCCAATCCCTCTTTTCTACCTGGGTGACCCATCACCTGTGTCCTGCCCCAAGCCAATAAACAGGATACTTGCACCCACGTGGAGAAGAGCGCCTCTCGTCTTTTACCTTCGTCTATGCGGGTCCGTGTGGGCTAGAGTCTTAAGCTAGCCGGATTAGGACTCATATAAGGCCCAGGAAAAACACGGATTGCCGCAGTACTATGTGGCCCTTGGACAGCTGCTCCTCCACTAGGGATTCGAGCATCCTTAACTTTTCATTTGAGAGGGGCCACTGATCAACCCACACTGGTTCATCAGTTTTCCAGGTGGGGGATGTGTTTGAGTGCTCTACATCTACAGTGGCCCTGACTAAAAATCCTCTGGTGGTGAGGGGCTTTCTAGCCTTGCTCCACATTGGGACAATAGGTCTCTGCCCCATAAGGTGATAGGTGCCTTTACCACGAAGGGTCTTACTGTGGCTACCTGACCCTCAGGTCCTTGAATAAGGACTGTCCATTTTCTTCGCATAGAGGTGGCAGCTCCTCCAATCCCAGAGATTACTCCATTGGCTGGCACTAGTTCCCAGCCCTGTGACCACTCGGAGCAGGAAATGATGGTCATGTCCACTCCAGTGTCTTCTACACCTGGAAGATAAACTTTGTCCCCTTTGTTAAACAAACCACAGTCTATGATAGGTCTGTCTGGGCCCACAGTCTCTGCCCAAAGAACTGTAGGGTTTCCTGGCAAAATATCAGTCCAGATGGGCATGAGGAAAGCTTGGGTGATGGGTGTACCCTTAGACAAATACCAGGGTGGATGTACACATGAGACAGTCACAGTAATTTCATCCCTTGGTCCCACAGTTTGGACTTCAGGTAGTACTTGCAAATTGTTGGGTCCATTACTAGAGTCCCCTATGATTAAAATGTCCCTTGGTCTATCAGAGGGTCCAAATTTACCAGTTGGAATTTGGTACATCTCCTTATCCTCAAGCTGGATGGAAAGTGCGCTTACCAGTGTTTGTCGTGTCCCTGCCTGAACATATTGGTAGACCTCAGAGAGCTGGAGCTCTTCCTCATTGTCACAGACAGTCTCTAGGTGCTCTGGCTTTCCAGGATCATGGGGAAAGGGGTGAGGAATGACTTGGTATTTGGTATCATTGCGCAGGGCCGTCCTTCGCTTTGCAGGAAGTTTCCCTGGAGCTGCTGTTAAGAGGGCTGATACTGGACCTGCTGGTGATACTGAAACTGGGGACAGTGTTGAAAATGTTCTTAAGAGTCAAGGCATGCAGCTGAGGGACAGCCAGTGGAGGGGTGTGTCTGCACAAAGTCCTTATCACATTTCACCTTGAGGTGACCAAGTTCATTACACTTATAGCATTGCATATTTTGTTTATTTTGTGCTACAAAGGCTTCAGCTACTCCTTTGCTGACTGCCATGGCTACTATATGTTCAGTGGTTGTGAGATGGGAACAGGCTTCCACCATTTGCTGAATGGTGGGTTCAGGGTCTGGAGGGAGTGCCCTTATAATTTTTTTGCAATTTTCATTCGTGTTGGACACTGCTAGTTTACTGAGCAGCTCTTCTTTAGCCCTTGGGCAATCGACCTGCTTATCAATAATGTCTTTTAGTCTGTCTATGAATTTAATATATGTTTAATCAGTGCTCTGACGAATGTCAGCAAAACTCTGTTGTGGGGTGGTACTATCAGGTGTTTGGAATAAAGCATTCCAGGCAGCATTTTTAATGTCCTCTAAAACAGCTCGGGATAGATTTTGGGCTTGCACTTGTGGATTTTCATATTCTCCTTCCCCACTCAGGTGGTCTAATGTGAGATAAGCTCAGCTAGCCTCCGACTGGTAATTTTGTACCAATGTTTCTGATTTTTCCAAATTGATTCCCACAGAAGTAGCTCTGTGGGTGATAGGAGGAGGGACATAATGTGCCAGAGATCATGGGGGACAAGCACATGAGTTGAGAAAGTTACTTGTATGAGATTTTTAAAATATGGAGAATAACAGCCAAAATCTTTGGGGGCTCTGCAGAGCACTCTGAGTTCACTGTAAGGATATAATTTGCCTCCAGAGTAACCTCTCCATTTGAGAATGTTTAGCCAATTGGGCATATATAAAAGCTTCTAAGTACACATGTTCCTTTAAAGGTTTGCAAAAGTATGCCTTCTCAGACTGGCCAGTTGCTCCCCACACAACAACATAATCATGTTCCACAGGTACCAAAGCTTTATTTAAAACTGAATATATGGCCCCTGTATCAACTAAAATTCCACCCTTTTCTTCTGGTCTCACTGCCTCTCTCAGAGGGTCTGTTACCTCCTAGTTCTGGATGAAATTGGACTGCCAGGAGGGGGATGGGTGCGAATGCGTATACCTTTGGAGCCTGAGTCCTCTTCCCTTTTGGGGAGGTCCTTCTTATCTTCCCTTACCTTAGGAGAAGCCTTTAAAAAATCATATGTACACATTTTGTGAGTTGTAATAGCTTTGCATTTCAGTATGATAAACTTTGACTCCATACATTGCTATCTTATGCTGCATGCTGAACAACACATTTGATTTGTCTTCTCTGCTTTGTTTTCCTTTTCAAGAGCTAACACCAGTAGGTCAGAGGAAGCTCTGAACCCACAGTTACTCTGCCATTTTGGGTGAATTCTTAAAGCAAAAAAACACATCAACATAGGGGACTTCGTCTTATTTACCTTCCCATTTTAAAACAGCATTAACTGCAATAAGGTATTATAAATATTTTTATTTTCTAAGCTGCCTCTACTGGCAGCTTTCTCCTAGTGAGCCCCTCCCGAAGGGGCTAGTTCAGGAACCTCTTGGCTCTGGTTAGTTCTCATTATCTCCTTCTCCTTATACTATCTTGTTTCCACCCAAGCCTCACAGTGTCCTTTCACAGTTTTTTTTCACACACAGACCTCCAGGTTGCAGGTATCATATGTGATCCTCTGTCGCAATAGAGTACGACACGGTACAAAAGTACTCGACTCCATCAAAAGGTGCAAGAGAGTGATTTATTATTTGCAATGTTGCTTTTATACTTTTCAAGACACTTACACCCATCCAGCACACACATTCAATGTCCATTGGTCATATAAGAGAAACAAAGTTCCCAGTAGGTTATTGGGGAGCCACGTCACTCTGTAAGCTAGCCAGAGTCCATATCTCTTAACTTTCTCTCCTCCACTATGTCTCCATGGTGACAACCTTGGTCTTCCTTCAGGAGAGATATGGGGCTTCTCCTTTTCTTCAGGAGGCCTTTGCTAGCTCACGAAAACAGCACAGAATGCCTTTCCCACAATTCCCCCTTTTTGTATTTGACCAGCAAATACAACTGCTAAGGACTTCTCCAGGGCCCTTGCAAAAATCCAAGCAAATGGAGGATCCATTCTTCATTCACTTACAAATAACCAACCTCTACCAACTTCACAACACATACCCTCACAATCTTAAGGTTCATATACAAACAAAGCACATCAAGACAGATCTTCAATTATCATTACAGATTTCACGATTTCCGATGACACATTTATAGCAGAATAACACCTTCACCTCTAATCAAATAACCTTCTCCTACACAGAGTCAGAGACCAAGTCATCTGCCTAGTCACCACTCAGAACTAAGTAACGTCCACTTAACCTTGCAACTGGTTGCTGCTCTCATAACAGGCAACCAACCTAGTTGCTCAAAGTGTGGACTTCAGCTACTAATTCAATTCCTATGCAAAGGCAACACTTCTCCGTTAGGTACATTAAATTCCCCTATTTTGGGACTGTCGGTGCCCTGCAAAAGGAAATGGTACAAGACACATTTCTCAATACTACCAACCTCTCTATAAGAGAATTCAAAGAAAAGAAGCAAAAGTGACATCCACTAATGTAATACTTTGATTTTTCAGCGTAAGCCTGTAACTTCCTTTACTATGTCTTGGATTACCATCTTTACCACACATTCCTTGAGGGTCCATGCTTCTATCTATCTAATAACCAATGCAATTACCTATTTATTTTTCTCCCACTGTAGAACCACTCATTCTGTCCTTTTCTGTGCGCTCCAGATAAGGTTTGACACAACGGGCAGAGACCCATCGAGGGCCATTTTCTGTTAAAACACATGCGTATTCTCTTCCCCATGTTACTAATTCTACTGGGCCAGTCCACTTTGCTGTGATTAAATCTTTCATCCATACCTTAATACCTTTCTTAAAGTTTGGCTGTTTTGAATTTAAAGACGAAAAATGGTAGAATATAGGAGAGACTTGTAAGTCAGGTAAAGGACACAAAAAGTTTAAGACAAATGGCTTTGTCTAATCTCACTTGAGGCGACTCCTTCTGCATTCCCCCTTTCTGTTTTTGTACCTGGCGCTTCAACACACCATGAGCACGTTCAATAATTTCTTGGCCTGTTGAAGCATGAGGGATACCAGTAGAATGACCAACACCCCAGGCACGAAAAAACACTTGTAATTTCTTTGAAACATATGCCAGGCCATTATCTGTCTTTACATGTGATGGAACGCCTAAGATGGAAAAGGCAGAGATGACGAATAACATCCCTTAGCAGTAACCAAACATTGTATTACCGGACACTCATCTGTCACATTCTGAGTCCAGAGAACCTGAGGTGGTCCTGTAGATCCAAAACCTCCAGTCCCACAACTCTGGTTCACTACAGTTGGAACACAGCTCATAAAAGGAACAAGTTGAGCAATACAAGTACCTTTTTGAATCACAACAGGAGGTTCACTAACAGACACCATAGCCTGAATTTGTCCCACATAATCAGAATCAATAAGACCCAAATGAACATTAATACCTTGAATAGTGCTACTAGATCTTCCCATCAAAAAGGCACTCAAACCTTGGCCTATAGGACCATAAGCATCAAGAGGCATTTTACATATACCTCTTGTCAAAATAGTCACTGTGTCAGCTACCGATATATCAATCCCTGCCGAGCTTCTTGTGGCCCCTGGGTATCGGTCACAAATGGAGGGCCTTGCAGTGCTGGCAGGGCTCGCGATTGTCGTCGGGGTATTTGTGTCTCCACGCGCCCCTTCGCGTTCCTCCTCAAGTTTCCCTGCACGTGTCGACCACCTGGAAAAGATCCTAACTTACAGAATTTAGCAATATGGCCAAAGTTACCACAACGATAACAAGGCACTTTACTGGCCCAAATTACCCTAGAGTGTGTACATCGTCCAGCAGTTTGAGGGCATTGGGTCTTCACATGCCCTGATCCTTCACAAGCAGAACATCCGGGTGAGGACTTCATGACTCTTGCCAAAGCAGCCAATTTATGTTCAACCAAACCAACCTTTGAGCAAGCAACTACAAGATCAGACAGCGAGGGATCTCCTGGCAAAGAATCAACAATTTGCTTACAATCATCATTCGCATTTTCTCGTGCCAGCTGTCTGCATAACATTTGCCTGAGTTTGTCATCTTCTACTTGCTTCTCAAGGGCTGCAGCAACCCTCTCCACAAACTGCAGAAAAGGTTCCTTCACCCCTTGGTGGATGGTAACATACCTTGGTTTGGGAGCTGCCATCTCCATTGTCTTAAGCAAGGCACTCATACCCAGCTGCTGGGCCTGTGCAAGAACCAGGAGGTCCCATCTGGCCTGCAAATCCGGGTTAGAGAATGGTCCATTGCCCAGCAAGGCATCAGCTCCCACAGCATGACGTGGATCCTGCTGAGGTAACTGCATATTGTCCAAAGCTGCTCTTTCAACCATTGGTCTCCATGTAGCTTGAAACACACCTTACTGCACTGGTTGAAACAGAATTGTAGCAAGGTGAACAATATCATAAGGTGCAAGTACATCAGCATTTAGGACACAAATCACTTGCATCACCTGTGAAGAGTTAACACCATACTGATCTACTTTAGACTGCAGGTCCTGTACAACCCTCCATGCAAAAACCTGATGGCTATCTTCTTGTCCTGAATTAGGAGCAGCTTTGAAAACAGGAAAAGCCACAGGCCCACCAGAAGCAGCAGGAGCAGCCATCCCCATCTTTTTAGGTGTACCTATTTTCTCTAACAGATTCCAATCTCCTATTTCAGCTGCTTTAATTCTTACATGCTCCCAAAATTGCAAAGGGTGTCGAGGAGTCACAGCCACCTGACAGGGGGGCAGAGTCCAAGAAACAGCAGACGTGGATCTGCTACGAGGTCTAACAGAAACAGATTCCTATGTCTTCTTTGATGTACTTATAACCGGCAGTTCATCATCAGAGCTATCACTAGACAGGGAAGGACACAATGTTAAAGATTGCATTTGTTCGGTCAATTCGGGAGGGAGCGGGGGGGGCAGACGGCTCGCAGGGAGGCAGAGAGGGGGTGGATGGGTCAAGGGAACACGGAGAGGAAGCAGGCGGCTCGAAGGAGGGCAGTGGCGGGGCAGACGGCTCAAGGGAAAGCGGCGGGGGGGGGAGCTGCCGAACCACGGGAGTGTGGGGGAGGAACGGCCGACCTACGGACGGGTAAGGGAGGGGCAGCTGATCCGCGGGAGGGTGGGGGGGAAGCAGCCAACCGAGGAGAGGAGGGGAAGGGGGGAGCAAACGGCTCAGGGCGAGACAGAAGGACCGATGACACAGCCTGTTTTTCACTTCGCTTCTTCTGTAACTTCACTTCTGCTAATTGCTGCGCCGGCGTAAGATACTTTGGTTTAGCACTCAGTTGAGCTAACTGCTGAGCAGGCGAAGTATACACAGGTTTAACATAGTCTTTTGGAGATAAATACCTAGGAACAGTCTTAGCCTGCCGCTTGATTCTCACGATTGCAAACCCTGGGGGAACTTCCACAGCAACTGCAGCAGCCTCCTCAGGGGGAGATACATGGACAGGCTCAGCCTCATCTTCCTCCTGTTCCTCTACTCCAGTTTCTTGCTCTATTTCCTGCTCCTCCAATTCATCCCCTCTATCTTGTTCTACTTTTAATTCTTTCAATGCCTCATACAACAGTCTCCAGGTAGTAGCCAAATCAACAGCAGTCTTATCCCCCTTAGATATCACTTCCCATAGTCTCTTCCCAACCCTTTTTCCATGCACGGACACTGAAGGCTATTACAGGGGTTTTCTGAGGTCCCAGGATGAGGGAAGAGACGACAACGTTGACTCCATGTATCAGAAGGCTTTGATTTATTATGATATGATATATAAGATATAGAAACTATACTAAAAGAGTAAAGACAAAGGTTTCACTACAAGGCTAAGCTAAGAATAGAATAGGAATGTGTAAACTGAAGTCTTCTCAGCCCAAGACGGGCTGAACAGGTGAATTGTGATAGGCTCTTAATTGGAAACAGTCTGACGGCGCCAATCACAGATTTTCCCGTGGCATTCCACAGCAGCAGATAAGAATTGTTTAGTTTGTTCTGAGGCTTCTCAGCTCCCAGGAAAGGAAAAATACCAAGTAAAGGATTTTTCATAAAATATGTTGGCAACATCTCCCCCTTTTAAGTTTAGTAAATTAAAAAGAAAATGCAATCAAAAGATCAATCAAATGCTGGTGTGGAACCATCAGGGAAACCCTTCACCTGCAAAACACCAAATTCCCATCACATCACCAAAACAATCTTAAAATAGAAGAAAATGCAAAAACAGTCCAAGGAAAGTTCATTGCTTCAAGTCCAAACAGCTGAGTTTCAGGAAAAAGTCCAAACTGAAGATGTTCTTTTTTGACAGTGCAGAAAAGTTCAAGTCCAAACAGCTGAGTTTCAGGAAAAGGTCCAAACTGAAGATGTTCTTCTTTGACAGTGCTGAAAAGTCCCTTTTGGTCCTGAAACAGGCTTGCAAAATTTTCTGAGCTGCTAGGTCGTTCAACCTTTTTTATTTAATTTAATTTTTTTTTTTTTTTTTTTTTTTTTTTTTTTTTTTTTTTTTTTTGAAAGAGCAGTAGCAGACAATGGCCCACTGAGGCCCCAAACAGGCTGGTCCACCAGCCACCGTTTGCGGGGGGCCCTGCACCCCGTGGAGGGAACAGAGACCCCAGACCCGGCTTACAGAAAGGTGGGCCAGGTCCCGACTGGGGGAACAACGCCCCCAAACCCAACAGGCGCTGGCTGGGAGGCCCAGGCCCAGGGAACCGAGCCAAACGGCCCAGACCCGGCTCGCGGAGCGGGCTCTGTGTTCTCTCAATCCGGCGCTCCGCTGCCGAGATCCGGGCAGCATGAGCGACCGAACGCTTCATCCCCGCTGCACCGGTGCAGACCAGCAGCTGGGGAAGAAAAGCTTTCCAAGGGAACAACACCCCAGATGTGGGGGCGCTTCGTCCCCACAGCAGATGAGCGATGCTCACTTTGCACTGTGTCTCCTGCCTCTGCATCGCAAATGCAAAAGATATTCCCACTTTCTGCCCCTCGGTACCACCCCCTGTGGGCTGGGGACCGGAGGCAGAAGGCTCAGGAGTCACCTCCCCCACGCCGCAAGGGCGCGCAGGGGGAGTCAGGCATTCCAACCCCCAGCGGGAAACCCCGAACCAGACTCGGGTCAGCCTGCGAAAAACACCGAGTTTGAAAGCAAGCAGACGGCCCGAGCTTGCTCTCAGCTGTCCAGCCACACCCCCCCCACGGAGGGACAAGCCTGAGTCCCCTTCCCCCGTCCCAGCTCCCCTCGCAGGGGCAGCCTCGGGACAGCCCGAAAAGCTCGGGGGAGGGTCCCAGCTGATCGCGGGCGCCACGGCGGCCGCCGCGGTCGGGTCCGATGACGGTTCCGCTGGGAGACTCTCAAGCCCAGCCCCCTCCACCGGCGCGGCAGGCGAGGGACCGACCCCCGCGGGAGAGGCTGCAGGTCCCGACTCCTGGACGGGCTGCCGTCGATCGTCGCTGCTGTTGAGTGTGTCGCCTAGCAACGCGGGCGAAGCCGCGGAGGGCGGTGCTTTTGTCCCGGAACCGCCGACAAGCTCTGTTGGAGGCGATGGATCCACCCCCGCCAGAGGCGGGCCCACGGGAGGAGTGCAGGGATCGGCCCCTCCTCTGGGGCGGGCAGGGGCGGGGCCCTCGGCCCCGGTTCAGGTGACAGAGCCAACCCACCTCCCCCCTGAGGGGAGCGAGGGGGGGCAAGCCGTTCCGTCGGCGCGGGATCCAAGGTCGCAGAAAAAAACTTCTCTTCTGCCGCGGGCAAAGCGTCGCCCCCCCGCTCCAATTCGGGGGGGCTGGAGATTTCCAGGCAGCGGATTCGGACAGGCTTGCCTTTTTCCAGCTTCAGGGAGAAGGGAGACAAACCCCGTGCATTTGCAATCCACTGATATGCAGACGCTTTCCGTTTCAAAACTGGGAAGAGAGTTCTGAAATGCTGGTAGATCGAAGGAAAACCGAGTCCCCGGTAGAAAAGATCTCGGATAATGAATTCCATGCATTCCCAAACATATGAATCAAAGGCATACAGCACATCAGAGAAAAAGCCATGGTGTTTTGCCCACCGGAAAAACTCATAGAAATGTGTCGTTAGCATAGGAAGGCTGTCCTCCCGACCCCATTTCCTCCAGAGGCCGATAAGTTTCTCCTCTGAGGGAGAGAATGGAACCTCTGCCTCCGTAGGCACCCTTGTCCACATCCGAATCTGCCTCACACGAAGGGCAGCATTTTCAGGAAGGGAACTGTAAACAGTACCTTGTGACAGTGTCCTCTGGGCGTCAGCAGACTGCATTGTGCTGCGAAGACTCCCGGACGTCTTGTCTCTGAGACTTTTCAAAGGTTCTCTCTGTGGCCAGCCTTGGCTGTGAACTCAGCCCAATTTCAGGATCTTTGGTTCTTCAGCTCCTGGCTAGAAGCCACTTCTGTGGTCACTTGTGTAGGTGACCATCAATGCTAAACACTCGGGGTTTACCCAAATGTAGCAATGCTCCTCTGGGCTTACCAAATAAAGAATTCTTCTTCACTCAGGGTCCAATTGTGGTGATTTCTTCACTCGAGGCACCATCTGTCAGTTCTGTCCTCGGTGTTCACCTCTCGTGGTGGTGCTCCTTTTGTCACTTGGAGGTCACCATTTGTTACTTTGTTCAGAGGGGTCTCAGGATGAGGGAGGAGACGACAAAGTTGACTCCATGTATCAGAAGGCTTGATTTATTATTATATGATATATAAAATATAAAAACTATACTAAAAGAATAGAGAGAAGGATTTCACTACCATGCTATGCTAAGAATAGAATAGGAATGTAAACTAAACTCTTCTCAGACCGAGATGGCCAGACAGGTGTTCTGTGATAGGCTCTTAATTGGAAACAGTCTGACGGGGCCAATCACAGATTTCCTCTGTTGCATTCCACAGCGGCAGATAAGAATTGTTTACAGTTTGTTCCTGAGGCCTCTCAGCTCTCAGGAAGGGAAAAATCCTAAGTAAAGGATTTTTCATAAAACATGTCGGCGACAGTTTGTTCCATGTACCCCATTTGGCTTCCCTGATGGTTCAGTCCTGAGTTGTTTACCCCAAGATTTTCCCGCCAAGTGTATGTCAATCCCCCTGTCAGTTTCCTTGTACCTCCCTTGTTCCCTTGTCTTACCCTTATTTGTCAAAGACAGTGCACCCTTTTTGCTCTGGAATGTTCCCTGTCCCTCATCCCTTCCTCTAAGTAAGATTAGATTGTAAGGTTTGCTCCTTCCCCTTGTTGGCTTCTATTGGATAGCACTTACCCTGCACCCCTACCCTAATGCCTTCCTATTGGTGAAAAGTTGTGTCCTCCCATTAATCCCTCCTTTCCTTAAAAGCAGTTCTGTTGCCCTCCATTATTGTCACTTGTCCCTGACTCCCCTGGGGAAACAAACTTCCTTGGAACTCAAACAAGTGATCACTCCCTATTCCTTTGCCTTGATTCTTTGTACTGGGCTGCTGCTGTGCCACCCACGCCACAGCAGACAGCCGCAGAAATCTGGGAGAGTCTGATAGATTCCGCCAAATATGTGGGGAGGTGTGCCTCTTTAGAAAACTCCTAGTACCACCAGGGCGAGGTGTAAATCCAGGGGAGAACCCCCCCCCCGCCCCATTGTGAAAAACGATACTCACTTTCAAAAAATTTAAAAGGTTTATTAAAACCTTATAAAAAATACAACACAAGACTGAATAGAGAAAATAAACACGATGCCAGGAGCAAAGGATTTTTTCCACCATATGCTTGTCCACACAATGGAAGTTTTGCCTTTTAACCCTTTAGCCCCTCCCAAAGTCTGTCCATCAACTCCTTCTTTGCTGTCCAGTGGCGGAGTTGTACTTCCTTGTGAAAAACGCAATTCACTTGGTTTAAAATTTTAAAAGTTTAATAGTAATAAAATAGTTATAAAAATAGTAATAAAAATTAGAGTAATAGGAATTGGGACAATTAGAGTTAGGACAATAAAAAAGCAAAAAATTACAGACGTCTGGGTGCTCTGCTCTGCCACAGAACATACTTTGCTAACAAAGGATTAGCTCTTAAAAGCAATAGCCTGTTGCATATCATATATCTCATACATGATGCAAACTTCTTTTCAAACAAAGGGTGTTTTCTGGTTATTGTCAACTTCTTCCTTCATCTGTAAATCAATCATCTTGGTCCCTCGAAGTCTGGTTCTCCCTGATAAGGAAGCAATTATTTTTCTCTTGGGTTTTTTGGTGTCTTGTTACTGTTATCTCTCCTTGAGCTAGTTAGAAAAAGTATCTTACATCACATAGTTTCTGTAGCCTAAAACTATATTCACCACACTACTTAAAAAGATTAGTATAGTACTACAAAAAAAGGATTAATACAACATAACTTTCCAACATACATACATATAGTATTCATTTTAATATTTGTTAAAAGCCAGTCATATAATATGCATTTTTCACATTCCTTAAATCTTGATTGGAGGTCAGATGTTGCCATAGTGACAAGCCGACCCTCCCAAATGTCCCAAACCCAGGACACCCCCTGATAACAACACAAGGGGGGGTAAAATATAACTATAAGTCTATAAAACTTCTCCTAACATATATACATGATATTTACCTTTTAATTGTGAGAGTCAACTGTTGTATTGCACTACATAGTTATTTAGTTGTTTGTTGCACTGGTGATGGGCATTTCTACTGAGCATGTTGGGTAAAGTAGATGGGTTTTCCCCCTCCCTCATCACATGGTCTCCCCCTCACACACCCCCCCGTTATACACACTTGATCTGTCCCATAGGTAATTCGCCCCTCCCCAATGGCATCCCATTGGCTCCGGTTCTCTCCCCCGCCCCCATCCCCTAGGGTATACAACCTACTGTGTGAGAGTTCCAAGCTTTCTTTTTTACCTGGGTGACCCATCACCTGTGTCCTGCACCAAGCCAATAAACAGGATACTTGCACCCACGTGGAGAAGGGCACCTCTCGTCTTTTACTTTCGTCTATGCGGGTCCGTGTGGGCTAGAGTCTTAAGCTAGCCGGATTTGGACTCATATACGGCCCAGGAAAACCACAGATTACTGCAGTCAACCATCACATTACTCATCTATCACAGTAATTTAATTGGTCTTTTGACCTATTGTCATGGGTTGAGCTGGGCCAAATGCCCGGCACCCACCAAAGCCACTCACTCCCCTCTGCAGCTGGGAACAGAGGAGAGAAAATTGTAATGACAGGTTCATGGGTTGAGATAAGGACTGGGAGAGAGGTCACTCATCAAATACCATGACAGCCAAAACAGGCTCAACTTAGAGATATGAAATTAATTTATTGCTAATAAAATCAAAGCAGTATAATGGGAAGTAAAATAAGACCTTAAAAACACCTTCCCTCCAGCCCTCCCTCCTCCTGCTCTACTTCTTACCCCAGCAGCTCAAGGAGACAGGGAATGGGCATCATGGTCAGTTAATCACCCATGGCTTTTCCTGCTGCTCAGGAAGAGTCATTCCCCTGCTGCACCATGGAGTCCCTCCCACAGGAGACAGTTCTCCTTTAACTTCTCTGACATAACCCCATCTCACGAACAACAGCTCTCTGTTACCTGCTGCAACATGAGTCCATCCCCACAGGCAACAGTCCCCCTGAAACTGCTGCAGCATGGGTCATTATTCCTCAGGGTGCAGCCCTTCAAGGACAGGCTGCTCCAGCATGGGAGCAGGGCCCCTCTCTCTGTGGGGTCGCCCACAGTCTCACAGTCTCCTCTAGGCATCCACCTGCTCTGGTGTGGGTCTCCTCCACGGGCTGCAGGTGGACCTCTGCATCCTCACAGACCTCCATGGGCTGCAGGGGGCCAGCCTGCTTCACCATGGTCTTCAACACGGGCTGCAGAGGAATCTAGGCTCTGGCACCTGGAGCTCCTCCTCCCTCTCCTTCTTCACTGACCGTTGGTGTCTGCATAGTTTTTCTTCTCACATCTTCTCACTCCTCTCTTCTCTGGCCAAAATTAAAACTGCTCAACAAATTTTGTTTTTCTTTCTTCTTAAATATGTTATCACAGAGGCTTACCACCATTTCTAATTGGCCCAGCCTTGGCCAGCAGCATGTCCATCTTTGGAAACATCAGGGACTGGCTCTGCAGGACATGGATTGAAGAAGCTTCTAAGCAACTTCTTACAATAGCTGCTCCTGTAGCCCCACTGTACCAAAACCCAGACTATGCAAACCCAATACATTTCTAGATGAACTACAACCTCCATAACAATTAGTTCAAGAACCAAGGACTCGAGTATCAAAAGGGAAACTCCATTTGTAGAGAGGGAAGTAAAATACCTAGGACATGTGATTTGTCAACGACCCAGTGGCTGAACCCTGAGAGAATTGCAGGGATAGTCTCACTTCCATGGCCAAATACTAAGAGAGAAGTTAGAAGGTTTCTAGGCTGTTGGGATATTGTAGACTATGGATTGAAGGATATACACAGGCCATCAAGTTCTTGTATGGAAAGCTAGTAGAAGAAGAGATTAGGTGGGAAGAAGACGATGAACAAATGTTTGAATCTTTAAAGAAAAAATCAGTCATGCTTGCACCAGCACTGAGTCTGTCCTGCCTTAAACACACCATTTAATCTGTTTGTAGAATGTAAGAAACGAGGGGTAGCTCATGAGGTATCTAGCCCAGGACTGGGGAGGATCCAGGAAACCTGTTGGCCTATTAATCAGACACTGCTAGACCCTGTCAGCCAAGAATGGCCAACCTGTATTCAGGCAGTGGCAGCAACTGTCGAGGCTCCGGGCCCCCTAACCGACTAGGAAGTGCCAAGTCACGGTGAAATGGCTAGCAGGAGATCTTTTCTCCTTTTTAATGCCTTTATTAAAAGTGATCCAGCTTCAGAATGGGGGATTTTGGCAGGTCTGGGGGTTCCCGGCCGCTGCACCCTGGAGTGACCTCGGAAGAGGAGGAATGGTGCAGCTCTGTCCCCTAGGGGGCAGAGCTGGGAGTCCTGTGTCCTAGCAAGGGCAGTGGGGGTATAAACCCGGGTTCAGGTCCGTTACGCAAATTCAGGGGTCCCTAGGTCTAACTGACTTAGTTTTTAATCGGGTGCGAGGGAGTGACCGAGGTTCTCAGCATCTCTGCCGGTCTTTCGGACCTCATTCCTGCTGTCTAAACACAACCCTGAACTTCTCAATTCTGCTTTGGCTAGTCTCTTTTGGAGTATTTTCTGGGATTTTGGTGGGAGTCCTTGTCCCAATGCAGTCTGGGTTTTTGAGATAAATTTGCATGGTCTCCTGAGATGCATAATTCCCCTTCGCTCCCCACCGTCGGAGTGGGGGGGGGGGGGGTGGGGGGGTGGGTTGTCATCCTCTTGGCAGCAGGCAAGGGTGGTACTGAAAAAAAGAATTCTCCACAATAGAGGGTTCAAATAGATTCAACTCTAGGATACTCAACAAGTGATTACATCATTTAAACCAACAAAAGAACTCTTGGCCAGAGCTCAGCTTAACTTTAAACTCTGCAAACCCTTTCTCTTAAAAAAAACGAGTAACTCTTTTTTTTACTCATAACAGTCCCGCCTCTTTTTCCTTAATCGAGCTTAAACCTAAGCTTGCACTCAACTTTAATGTTTGGTATTGATTATAAATTTCTTGAGCCCTCTGGTAATCATAGTTACTTGTCACTTTGGTTACGTTTCCTTGGTTTCTTCTTCAGGTTAAATTTCTAATTTTCTTTGAGATTCTTTAGGTTGGTTCTGC
>NC_066342.1:18315219-18333585 GCF_022539315.1 Serinus canaria
CTTACAGAGAAATCTTGGTTAGTTTGCAAATTATATATCGCCATCCCAACTTTGTCCCAAAAGAAGTCTTTAGTGATAATGTCTGTGTTAGTATCAGGAAACTGAGAAAGAATCCATTTTATAAATTTTTTTAGGTTAGATTTTGAAAGTTTGCCTTTAGAGAAAAAGAAGTTGTTAGAAGATAAGATTTCTAGGATTAGTAAATATAAATCTCTCTCGTTTGGGATCGTTCCAAGGTACTTTATTTTGACCCCATTTTATCCTGTCCCTTCCAGCAGACATAAACGAGAAAAAAAAAAGAGATAATAAAACCCCAAAAGGTAAGACCCAGAAAAAAAGCGCACAATAGAGGCTGTTTTAAAACTTGCACTTCTTCAGCCGTGCGGGTCCGAGGTCTTGCCTGAGGTGGTCTGCCTTGTCAGACTCCTCGAAGAATTTTGTTCAGATGTAAATTTCTGAGGGTCGGTCTTGTGAAAAATGTGTATTTTATGATTGGCTTTTCGAAAATATTAAAATGAATATTATATGTGTTGTGTTAGAAAGTAATGCTGTATTAATTCTCTTTAGTAGTGTGTTAAATATAGTTTTAGGTTATAAAAAATTGTTAAGATAGAAACTATGCTATGTAATATACTTTTTTCTAAAGAAAGGACTTGCAGCAAGATAGCAGCCACAAGACACCTAAATCTTTCAGAGAAAAAGAATTTATTGTTCTCTTATCAGAAAAAACGAACTTCTTCCCGCCTCGAAGCCGCTGTTAGGATTAAGAGGAAGAAGTTGATGATGACCAGACCGAATCCTTTGTTTGAATAGAATTTATGTATAATGTATGAAGTGTATGAATATGCAACAGGCTATTGTTTTTAAAGGTTAATCCTTTGTTAATGGGTGTCCTTTTTTGGGCTTGTGCTGCCCAGAAGAAGGTACCCTGACATCCGTAACTTTGTTTTTATTGTCTCAAATTGTCTTAATTAAAATTGTCTAAATTATTATTACTCTAATTGTTTTACTATTTTTATAACTATTTTATTACTATTAAACCTTTAAAATTTTAAAAACAAGCCAGTGGCGTTTTTCACAATTATGGTAGCAGAGGATGGTTAAAATACCTCGCTGGTAGTGCTTTAGGAGAGGCAGAGTGGTGAGGCGCACCTTGCCCGATTTGGCAGCCTCGCTCTGTCTCCCCTGGGGTGACCGACAGACGAAGGTTATGATCGTTGGACAAGAGGAGGCATTAAAACAAAGAGAAGGGAAAAAGGCTCCCTAAAACCACGGTAATTGGCCCCCTAAGACCAGTAGTGCGCACAAAGAACCCGGGAAGGAAAAGGGATTGGTAAGTATTTCTCGGGGGGGCAGTGGGGGAGATGAATGTGTGTGAATGAAAGGCGGGCTGGTTGTCCCAGACCTGCCAAATGAATGATGAGTCTCCCATGCTGCGTTTCTGACTTTCCGCAAGGAAAGCGGCCAGTAAAGAGACGGAGTGAGTGATAAGAGGAGTGAAAGAATCCCCCGGGGTAACTGGGACTGGGTCTCAGGGAGGGGTTGGACCCCTCAGAAGTAGGGAGCAAGGTTTCCTAGCCCAATCCACTAGGAAACAGGACAGGAGGGGCCCTTAAAAACCTGCTGGGTTGAGGGATTTACATTCCAATAGCATCCAAGAGCAGGGTTGAGCAGAATTCTGCTGGACTGAGGATATACCCAAGAGTATCCGGGGCTGGACAACACAGCTAGATTGAGGGATGAAAATTTTGCCCAACAGCATCCTGGGTTGGACAACACAGCTAGACTGAGGGATAAAAAATGCCCTAAGAACATCCAGGGTTGGACAACACAGCCAAATAAATGCCAAAGAGTATCTGTAGTTGTACCACACCGCTGGGTTAAGGGACAGAAAAATGCCCAAGAGCATCTGGGGTTGAACAACACAGCTGGATTGAGGGAAAAATACCCAAGAGCATCTGGGGTTGGACAACATGGCAGGGTTGAGGGAAAAATTACCCAAGAGCATCTGGGGTTAGACAACACAGCTGGATGGAGGGATATCCAATAGCACTGGGACTGGCCAGAAACACCTAAGCTTGTAATAGGTGATGTGAAAGTAAAAGGTACCTTATTGTTATCTTGTTGTGTGTGTGAGAGTGAGTCACACACAAAGTCAGCCTCAACTTCCCCAGCAGGTGGGAAGGGGGGGGCAGTGGACCGGAAAATCAAGCTGTTGTCCCCAGACAGGTGGGGGCTTTAGCCAAGGTGTGTGTGTGACCTGTGCATCAGGCTGTTGTCCTCGGACAGGTGGGGACTCTGTAGCCGAAGGGTGTGTGTGACCTGTGCATCAGGCTGTTGTCCCCGATCAGGTGGGGGCCGTAGCTGAAGAGTGTGTGTGACACGCAGATAGCCTCACAAGTGAACAGGCACCAGAGGCGACCAGAGTCAGAGTCTTTCAGGAGGCCTGGAGATACTGAGACCTGAAGGCCAACCCCAAGGTGAGGGGGGCCACAGAGACCCGTGATTTTCTGGCGAGAAGGATCCACTTTGTGTCTTGAGGGTTTGAATGAATGTGTGAAGGTGAATGAGAAATAAAAGCGAGTGAATGTAGACGAATGAAAATATGAGTAATGTGGATGGTGCATTTTAAGCCCTACCCCACATCTTCTTGGAGGGAGGTGTATTGTGTTGAAAAGTAGTGTGGGAAAAAAGGGTTTGTTTTGGTGTGGGAACTCAGCACATCGCTCCTGATGTCCAGAGCTACCGAGAGAACCCTTGGGGAGTTCAGGAGCCTTGAAATGTTGCCAGAAGCACTTGGTGGCTTGATTTTGATCCATCTAGGGATGTGCCACCTGTGTATGAGGAGATGAAACCTGTGAGAATCACTCGGGTGTGAATGGTGAAGGGAAGACATAATTATAGGGTAAAACACAGATTTTGAGGTTTTGGTACAGGGGGGTTATGGAGACAAGATGGAGGAATCAGGGCGTGTCACAAGGCTCTTCTTTCTTCTTCTTGTCATCCATCTTCTGTGGTGATGTTGGCACTTGTGGATTGGTCTGTGGTGAAGGTGCACATGGTGACGAGGGTGATAGGTATTGGGAATAAAGAGTAAATATGATATACGTAGTTTTTGCTATAAAAAGACGCGACCACTTCTTGGGTGGTCAGAGTGCCTTTGGCTGCCGTGCTGGTCAGATCCAGGTCGGGCAGAGAAGGAACTTTGTAGATAAGAAACAATAAACAATTCTGAAGACCGAAAAACCTAGAGTCCAGACTCATCTTTTGAGGCCCAGCGTGCAAAGAACCATCCTACGCCTGTGTGGGAGCAGAGACGGACAGCCGAACCCCATATTTTGGGTGTAAGTGGTTGAAAGAAAAGTGGTATTTAAGCTGTTAGTGAAAGCGAGAAACAGAGACAGGGGATGAATAGATAAGATCTTGGAAATGGAACAGAAAACCAGTAAGTTAGATACAGGGAAAAAAAGGGGGACTTAAAGCATATTAGAAAAGATACCCCCAAGATAGCCCTTTGGGAGTTATGTTAGCAAACGGAAATACAATTCCTTGCAAAATACAGGGTATGTAGAAGTTGATGAGAGAAACATGCCAACTACAGAAAAAGAGAAATTAACCAATTAACCTTAAACTAGAAGGCTCAAACTTGTGAATTATATACTTTAAAAAGAGCACTAGAATATCTAACACAGAAGAAAGGAGTTATATTGATTCAAGGTATGCCTTTACAGTAACACATACCTTAAGAAAAATTACCTAAGAGAGATAGCTATAGTACATATTAAGGGACACCAAAAGGCAAAGACCCTAGGAATAAGAGGAAATATTTTGACAGATCAGGAAGCTAAAGATGCAGCAGAAAATTGAGCTGAAAGAATTAATATTAACTCCAAATGAAGAAAAATTGGAAATTTCAAAGTTTAGAGAAGCAGAGAAAAAAAGAATTAAGATAGGTGATGAACAAGAAAAATTGGGGAAATAGAAACATCTTTTTGGAAGACAATTGGATAATAAAATGCTTACGAGGGAACAGCAGAAGACATGTATCAAAAAGCCCAGTGGGATACTCAAGTTTTGTGTGATCATTTTTTTAAAGAACTATGGGTGCATTAAGATTTTTGGAGTAGAAAAACAAGTAACTGAAAAATGTTCAGTTTGCCAGAGAATAAATAAAAGGGTGATGAGAAAAACAACAAGAGAAGGTCGTGAGTTAGCTCGTCGATCATTTCGAAGTATCCAAGAAGAAGTTAATCTTTGTTAACCTCTGGATTTATTTGTAAAAACCGTTTAATCCAGAAGAAAAGGAATATACCACATGCTGGGGAGGAAGATTGTAAAAAAATAACATCTTTAAAAAGTAATAAAAGAGAAACAGTGAAAGAAAAAAGGCTGCCAACAAAAGATTACCTCATCCATTCCCGTTTGTTCCCCCACTCCTTTGTAGCTGCACCACCCCCCTGATATGAGTAAAAAAAGAGTTACCCGTTTTTTTTTAAGAGAAGGGGTTGTAGAGTTTAAAGTTAAGCTGGGAACTGATCGCTGGCCAAGAGTTCTTTTGTTAGTTAAATGCTGTAATCACCTGTTGAGTATCATCGTTTAACCCTCTATTGTGGAGAATTCTTTTTTTTCAGTACCACCCTTGCCTGCTGCCAAGAGGGATGACAACCCCCCCCCCCCCCCCCACCCCAACCCCCCCACCCCCCCCCCCCCCCGACGGGATGGTGGAGGAGAGAGGGGGAATTTGCATCTCAGGAGACATGCAAATTTATCTCAAAACCCAGACTGCATTGGGACAAGACCCTCACCAAATCCTGGAAAATACCCCAAAAGAGACGAGCCAAAGCAGAATTGAGAGGTCAGGGTGGTGATTGGACAGCAGGAATGAGGTCTGAAGCCGGCAGAGACACTGGGAACCTTGGTCACCCCTCGCCACGATTAAAAATGAAGTCAGTCGGACCCAGGACCCCCTGGACTAACAAACCGAACTGAACCTGGGGTATACCCCCACTGCCCTTGCAAGGATGGGACTCTTGGCTCTGCCCCTAGGGGACAGAGCTGTACATTCCTCCTCTCCCGAGTCACTCCTGGGAGCGGCAGCAGGAACCCGCGGACCTGCCAAAATCCCCCATTCTGAGCTGATCATTTTAATAAAGGCATTAAAAAGGAGGAATATCTCCTGCCCTGTTTATTTCAGCTGGGCACTCTCTGGGATTGCCATGCCTGAAGAGGACACAAGGACTGGGATGGATGCCTACCCTAGGACCTCTGGGACAGCTGGCTATCAGTGATAGTGGCGCCCTGGAAAATGCTAAGATAAACTCTGAAATGTCAAGCCTTGTGTTCTACCTGCATAAGTAGTATAATTGCTAGCTGAAAATGACTGTTTAGTAATTAAAATAAATATTGTATAAGCATAAGAAGAACAACGAGAAACTGTACGTTCCTAGACTAAGGTGGCCATGCTTGGCTGAAATCTATGTATACTATAGAACAATGTAAGTTTAATAATTAACATGAAAGATATATAACGATAGAATATAGAATCATATCCATCCCGAACCTATGTCGGAGTCAGATTTGGGTTTGTACCCCTGACACCCAGAGCTCTTCAATAAAAGCACCTGTATATAATCATTACTCGTGATTATGTGTTCCTGAACGCTAACATCATGACCAGAGAAGATCAGCTTGGGACCAGTGACGCCGAGGAGCGCCAGACTGGTGAGAAATATCTGGCGGCAGGAGTGGGGGCAAGTGAGTGTGAGTGTGAATGAGACGAGGACTGGCAGCTCAGATCCTCGAAGTGAGTGGGACCTCTTTGTAACGAGTTTTTGGACTCCCGCGAGGTGGCCAGCCAGGAATGGAGGGAAGCGAGTGGAATTAGTGTGAGTGAGTTCCTCTGAAAGGGGAGAGCGGGCCCCCCCCTCTGGGCGTGCGGAGGAATTCTGGGTGTGAGTGGCACGCAATCCAAAAGTCCTGACAAGGGAAGTAAGGCAAATTGTAAGTCTCGAGAAGGATTCGAGCAAGCTCAAAGCCCTGCAGGCAAATTAAGTCCTGACAAAGGGAGTCAGGCACATATCTCGGTGAAGGAGGCCGGGGTTTGTTTTAAGTCCTGATACATAGAGAAATCAGGCAGTTGTTTTTCCTGACAGAGGGAGTCAGGCACGGCTCAGGCTCTTACGCTGGGGTTCCATGGGTTTAAGTCCTGATAGACATAAGACCTGACGTAGGTAAAGTTGGGCAGTCAAGAGATCAGGCAGTTTTTTCCTGACAAAGGAGTTCAGGCACAAATCGGGCTCTTAGGTCGGGGTTTTGTGTTTAAAGTCCTGACAGACATAAGACCTGATGTTGGTAAAGTTAGGCAGTCAAGAGATCAGGCAGTTTTAGAATAAAGTCCTGAGCTTCAGGCAATTTTTCTTAAGATTACATGTCAGTAGAGGAACCTTTTTTCTGTTGAGACCCAAAAAATGGAGGATGTAATAGCAAGAAGACAGGCAAGAGGCTGAGGAATATACCTCCCCATATTCCCTTAGGGGAACTGTTAGAGAGATGGGATTCTGTAGAGGCCACAGAGGGATTAGATAAGGTTAAGATGATCCATTAATGTGTAGAAGTCTGGCCAGAATTAGAGGTGCAAGGAGGATGGCCTTAGTGTGGGACAAGGGACAAGTGGATGTTTCAGCAACTGAGTCAACATCTGACAGCTTGAGAGGATACCGATCCTGAGCAATTATTGCATGTAGCTTGTTGGTTAAAGAGTGCTATGGGGGATGAAGGTGTGAGAATTTGTAAGGTGCAGAGGAAGAAAGAGGGGAATGAAGGAGGGGATGCTGGAATTAGTAAAAGATGGGACCCCCTGGCTTATTTGCCTTCTGATGCCCCTTTACCTTACAATCCTCTTCCTCGGGCACCTCAAAGAGCAGATCCGGCTTTTCCCCCGGCTGCTATCTCATTACCACCTCCTGTAATTTCTTCTTCTACCCCTTTGGCTTCCTGTCGTGGTTTGAGAGGAAATGAAGTTTTTGTGATGGTGTGGTCAAGCCAATCGGTGTTCAGATTTTAATATTGGCACCTGGTTTGTCCACTGAGGGCATGGATACGCCTCTGAGAACACAGGGGGTTAAAAGCTGTGAACTCCCAGGGGAACTTCCTTTTGAGTTCTGGTTTGGGACTGAGCAGACCCCCCTGCCCAGCTCTGGCTGGGCGGGGGGGGGAGGGGAGCCATGTGGCCAGAGAGAGGTAGGCCAGGCCTGGGCCGAAAGGTGGAGGAGAACATTGCAAGGGCTTCGGGCAGCCATCCTCCATTCCGCCCCACCCCCGGAGAGAGGGAGAGAGAGACAGAGCCGATGCCTGTGATAGCGCGGCCGGCGTGAAAGAGAAGGGGAGGGTGCCCAGCAGAGCAGCCAGGCGTGGGAGTCCATGAAGCAAACCGGCAGAGCCTGGGACTTTTAACCCTTCTGGGGAGGATGGGAACCTTGCAAATGCTGATTCCTCCTGAAGTTGATCAGACTGAGAGATGTTGAGAAGAATTCTAGGTGGGAGGAGATGATGGAGTGGCCTTTGGCTGGACTTTTCTTGTCTAGCCACAGCAAAACCACTTGTGTTCCCGTGACACAGAGACTGCATTCTAGGGGGAGGCGATGGCTCAGAGCCAGGAGAGTGCAGTGATGTGGAGGTGTGTGAACAGAGACGACGGGTGAGGAGGGTGGTGGTGGTGCCCTCCATCTTCAAAGAAGAAGAAGAAGAAGATGATCTCTGTTCAAGAGACCCCTCGGCCCCAGGGGGTGAAATCTGGGGGGGACAAGTGTCCCAAAAGGAGAAGGACTGTGCTCTCTTTGGAACTGGACAAAGTATCCTTAAAGGGAAAAACCCTAGAAGCAGCTCTGGTCCATGGGCAGTGGTGAGAGCACTGGACATGGAAGGAATGTGGTGCAAGAGGGACTCCTCTCTTCTCGAGGAACTGAGAATTGCTTATCTAAAGGGTGGTGATGGAATTGGAAATTTGGTGGGGAGAGGAGGAAGAATTTGGAAGGTTTTCATCTTGTGTTCTATGTGTTTTGTGTGTTTTCCTTTGTAGCTTTAGGTTAATAAAGTTTTTTTTTCCTTTTCAACCTCAAGTTGGAGCCTGCTTTGCTCTGTCTCTGATCGCATCTCGCAGTGGATGCCAGGGAAGGAGGTATTCTCGTGGGGGCGCTGGCATTGCGCCAGGCTCAAACGATGACACTTCCTCTGCGGTAGACCCAGTATCTCCCATGGTAACCACTCCCTCACCACCCCCTTCAGCTCCTCCAGTTCCTTCTGTACCACCACAAGTGTTTACTCCACAGGCTGCATTCTCCACCCCTTCTCCAGCTCCACTTAATATGCACGCAGGCTCTTCTACCCCTGCTAATGCTGTCCCTTTACCTCCTCCTAGCTGGGACACAAATGCCTCCTTGCCTGGTAAACTGTTAACACCAAATACACCTACTGATCTGCAGAGAGTTCAGGGGAATCCTGATATCCCTCAAATTGGTAGTTTGGTGTCTGAAGATGGGCCATACTGCAATACCCGATCTAAGACCTTCAAAGTAGAGAGACTTTTTCCCCTCAGATAAGTTCCTATGGGAGGAGTAGCAGGAGGTATTGGCTTTGTGAACGCTCCTCTAACTGCTTCTGAGGTGAGAGGATTCAAGAAGGAGTTAGGGCATTTAGTTGAGGACACAGTGAGCATAGCTAACCAAGTGGATCAATTTTTAGGTTCAAATATCTACACTTGGGGGGAGATAAATTCCATTCTGAATATATTATTCTTCCCAGAAGAGATCTGGATGGTGAGGGCAGCTGGCATAAGAATTTGGGAGAAAGATAACCGTCTGGGACCCCAAGTGCCATCAGGTGAACAGAAATTGCCACTAACGGATCCCAACTGGAACCCTAATCAGGAGGAGGGGAGGAAGGCCATGATGGAATCTAGGTCTTTGATAACTCAGGGAATCAAAGAGTCAGTTCCCAAAGGAACTAATACCAAATTGGCATTTGAGGGTGCACAAGAGAAGGATGAAACTCCTGCTACTTGGCTTAATCGCCTAAAGCAGAATTTCCAGCTGTATTCCAAAATAGGCCCAGACACCATGGTGTCACCCACATGTTTTATGAAAAATCCTTTCCTTAGGATTTTTCCCCTCCTGAGAAGCTAAGAGGCCTCAGGAACAAACTGTAAACAATTCTTATCGTCTGCTGTGGAATGCAAAAGGTAGAATCTGTGATTGGTCTCATCTGGTTGTTTCCAATTAAGAGCCAATCACAGATCACCTGCCCAGATGGTCTCAGGCAGAGACAAGCCTTTGTTATTCATTCCTTTTCTATTCTTAGCTTAGCCTTCTGATGAAATCCTTTCCTCTATTCTTTTAGTATAGTTTTAATATATTATCTATCATTAAATAATAAATCAAGCCTTTTGATACATGGAGTAAACTTTCTCGTCTCTTCCCTCATCCTGGGACCCTTGTGGACAATACCACACCATGGAAGGCCAAGTGTTACTAAAGGTCAAATTTGTTACCAAATCTTGGCCTGATATATGGAGAAAATTAGAAAAGATTGAAGATTGGCAAGAGAAGGACATTAATGAGTCATTGAGAGAAGCATTAACGGTATATTTAAGGAGGGAAGAAGAAACAGCAAAGGCCAAAGCTAGGATCATGGCTGGGGTAGCTAGAGAAAGTGTGGGGGCAAGCAATTTTACCCCGCGATTCGAGGTACCAAAAAGGTGGGTGGGTCCACCACCAGGAGGAGGCAGAGATTTTTAGAAGTGGCAATTAGGGGGGTCAAGGGCTTTACACTATATGAGACCCGATGCAACATCTTGAGAAGCCCTTGATAAACTTTGAAAAGGAACCCCTAAACAAAGCACTTGAATTTTTGGTTGATACAGAAGCAGATAAATTCTGTCTCAGCAAAGTACCAAAAGGTGTGGTAATTGAGAAAAAATTTTGTGAAGTGTTAGGGGCTGAAGGGAAACCATTTAGAGCATCAGTGACTGAAGATGTAAAAATAATGGGAAACTCCAAACATTCTGGAAGTTAGAGGAAACCGATTGGCTGATCGGATAGTAAAGGAAGCAGCTTTAGAACCACGAGATCCAGTGAAAGTTCTTAAAGCAGAAACCACACCTGAGAGAGAGAAAGAAGAGAAGAACCCATATTTAGTGAAAAAGAGTTAGAGGTTATAAAGGATTTAAAGTTACACCAGGGGCAACAAGGGGAGTGGTTATCTTCAGATGGACGGGTGTTTTTGAACAAAGCACTTGCTCGGACAGTGCTAACAGAACTACATAAACTAACCCACTGGGGAGTTCAGGGACTATGTAATCATTTCTTAAGAAATAACCTATGCATAGGTGTATATAGCCTAGCAAAAGCAATTACAAAAGTGTGTTTCATTTGTCAAAAAGTGAACCAGAAAGTCATGAGACAGGTAGTCCCTGGAGGGGAGGGAATTAGCTCTAAGACCTTTCCAAAGCATACAGATAGATTTCATTGAGATGCCCCCAGTGCAGGGGTACAAATATTTACTGGTTATATGTAAAATAATGAAGCCACAGGGGCTAGCTTCTTAGCCAGGATAGCTGATTCCCCGTAGGGTCAGAGCGCCCCAGGCAAGCAGTCTTAAGGCTGGATACCTCAGCCCTTCGGGGGCTGAGTGCCCTAGGTCAGACTACCGCACAGCCGTGGCCCCTTAGCAAGCTTAGTGATTGTCAGCTCTTAGTGATATCAGCTCTTTTATGGTTTCAGCTCTTTAGCTTGCTCTAGGGGCTTTGGCTGGCCTTGGCTTCTAGGAAAGCAGATGAAGGAGAGAGGAGAAGGCGCATTGGCTGTTCCACAATGGTTTATTCTGAGGGCTTTGCAAAGGGTCCAAATGCAGCTCTTCAAACAAATTGGGCCAAGACAGATCCTTTTATAGGGTTAGGGGGGCTTGGAAACTGACCAGTTGTAAGGTTTAGAGAAACTAGCCTGTGGGGTCACAGAGAGATAAGCAGGCCTGAAGGACCAGAGTGAGGACTCCTGGTTCAGTTCCTATGACTCAGCAAATACCTATCTCTAAACATCCCTCCACAGAGCCATAGTCGGCCCTGTGCCTGCTACAGTTATAGTAGATCATCTCACCCATTGGGTGGAAGCTTTCCCGACCAGAAGGGAAACAGCCCAAGTTTTGGCAAGTGTAATTTTGGAAAACATTATCCCCAGATATGGAATGGTGAACACCATAGACTCAGACTGAGGTTCACATTTTGTAGCCCAAACATGTCAAAATATCATCAGAGCCTTAGGAATAGAATGGAGATTACATACTCCATGGCACCCTCAGAGTTCTGGGAGGGTGGAGCGGGTGAACAGAACTCTCAAAAATGTATTAACTAAATTGATAGAAGAGACAAAATTGAATTAGCTGAAGTGTTTGCCCCTAGCGCTTTTGCGCATCAGAACAAGACCTCAGTCTGACATAGGGATTTCACCCTATGAAATGATGTTTGGACTGCCATTCTTGTTAACACCCTATAGCACAGGAGACTATCTGGAAGGAGAAGAGGCTACCAGAAAGTATTTAGAAATCATTGGAAGGACCCTGGAAGGACTTAGAAAAGAGGATACCTCCCCCAAACTTCCCCTCTTCACGCGAAGATTCATAACATTAACCCAGGAGACTGGGTTCTGATAAAATCATGGAATGCTGGACCATTAATGCCTAAATTTGAAGGCCCCTTCCAGGTACTCCTCATCACTAATTCAGCTGTGCGGACCAGAGAAAAAGGTTGGACTCACATTACGAGGATAAAAGGGCCAGTCTCACCTTTGGGCACGGGACCAGATAACACACCACTCCCACCTTCGGACACTGCACGACATTCAACTACATCACGAGTTGATCCACCTGAGTATACTGTTACAAAAAGGACCAAATGAATTAAAATTGACTCTCAAAAGGAAGAGTCAAAAAGACTGAAATGTATAGAAAGAGTTTGGTATCAGAATCATAACATCTAAAAGTGTCATAAGACAGTTCTTTGTTTAAATGAGGTTTGTAAAACGTTAGAAAAACTGTTAATAAGTAATTCTGGTAAAAATTCTGGTTAAGCTCCCCCAACTTAAAATCAAATACTCCAAGTTAATCTTCTACAGTATACCCTCCCTTGGAGAAACAAAAATTAGTAAGGACAGACCAAGAGAGGTAACCAGAGAAGCAGGTAAAAAGGGACTCTAAAAGGGCTTAAAACTTTGTCTAAGTGAAATCCCCAAGAGGCAAGGCTGGGTGGGCAGGCTGTGTAAGATAACCCATTCTGGACTCTTTGGAAGGGTAGTAAGGATGGCTTTAATTGCTGATGGTGCTCTGGGGAGCCCAGAAGAGCCGTGCTGTGAGTGCTACCAACCCCTCGAGGAGGGAGAAATAAGCTCCTTGTCGAGAGTCCACACAGGTTTTAACCCTAATTGTGTTAACCTCTCCCAATTGGTCTTTTGTGAAAAGGATGAGAAAACGTATTGGATGGCCCAGAATAATGCCACTTTTATGCAGCAGCTCCCAGGAGAGTGCCCTGTAGGAGAAGCCGGTTTGAGCTTTGAATGTGATGTTGCTGAAACAAGCTTGGTAGATCTGGTAAAAAGACAAGAGATAGTAAAAGTGGTAAGAAAAATGGTTTGTAAAAGGTATTGAGACAGAGTATAAATTTTCCAAGTTCCAGGGTAGAAATACATTTTGATTTAGGTTAAATGTTCATCTTTTAGTTAAGCCTTGAATTTGAAACCTTAGCTGTTTAGTCTTGACTGCCTGTTCTTGCAAAAGCCTAAACTCAGAGAAACTGCTTCAGTGAAGGACAGAGATAAGAGGGAGACAGGTCAACTTGGCCTAGGAATTCTTTCTGATAACAAAAGAACTAGACTTAAATGTCACGAAGTCTGTAAAATTAATATGTATGAACCTATTGTGAAATTGTATGCATATGTATTTGGAGAGAGAGATAAAAAGGGACCTGAAGATTCCAGGGATACCTTTTAAGGGGAGGCATGCCTTTTAAGGGGAGTAATCCCTCATGCGTCCAGCGCTGCAATAAACATACCGGCTTTACAACTTTTACAAAGTTGTGGAGTTTTTGATTTTCTCCGCAAAACAGTATTTAGTAGTTAAGTCTGTTGAAAAAAAAGAAAGGGAAGAGTGTATCTAACATGAAGTATATTAACTTAATGAGTGTACTGAAAAAGAGATAAACCCCTTTTGGAAAATGAAAGAGCTGTGTAAATGTTGGGAGTGCCCTAAACCCCTGGTTTTGATTTCTGGTACTACAGCATACATTAAATTGTCAGGAGACTGGTCTGGCAGTTGCACTACTGGAATGATAAGAGCAGATTTCTTTTTATTACACAAAGAATCTGGATCAAGTTTAGGAGTTCCTATATACAAAGATTTAAGAGAAACCAAACAGAAGAAGCAAAGTACAATAGAAATTGAGAGAAGCCGAAATTTTAAGGGCCAGGTTCAGACCGCGATATCTATGTTAAATAGAATCATCAGGCTCCAGGCAGTATTAGAGATAAAGAATGCAATCATTAGAAACATCTCAAACGAGATAAAAAAACTGGCACATGTAAACAACCAAGAACAGACTCCTACACTTGATTCCAGTTGGTAGGATAACCTATGGACTTTCAAAAAGGATTTATGGGAAAAAGTGACTTTCCCCACTGTGTGTATACTTGGGGAATTGCTTTCTTTACTGTGCTTATGTCCCTGCTTCATTAGAACAGTGGTACCTGCCGTGCAGACCAACCTAAAGATCTCAAAGAAATTTAACCTGAAGAAACCAAGGAAAGTAACAAAGTAAAGTAACTATGATTACCAGAGTGCTCAAGAAATTTATAATCAATACCAAAAATTAAAGTTGATGCAAGCTTAGGTTTAAGCTCGATTAAGGAAAAAGAGGCGGGACTGTTATGAGTAAAAAAAAGAGTTACTCGTTTTTTTTAAGAGAAGGGTTTGCAGAGTTTAAAGTTAAGCTGATCTCTGGCCAAGAGTTCTTTTGTTGGTTAAATGATGTAATCACTTGTTGAGTATCCTAGAGTTGAATCTTTTAACCCTCTATTGTGGAGAATTCTTTTTTTCAGTACCACCCTTGCCTGCTGCCAAGAGGATGACAACCCACCCCCCCCACCCCCCCCCCCCTCCGACGGTGGGGAGAGAAGGGGAATTTGCATCTCAGGAGACATGCAAATTTATCTCAAAACCCAGACTGCATTGGGACAAGAACCCCACCAAATCCCAGAAAATACTCCAAAAGAGACTAGCCAAAGCAGAATTGAGAAGTCAGGGTTGTGTTTAGACAGCAGGAATGAGGTCCGAAGCCGGCAGAGATGCTGAGAACCTCGGTCACTCCTCGCCCCGATTAAAACTAAGTCAGTTAGACCTAGGACCCCTGAATTTGGTAACGAACCTGAACCCGGGTTATACCCCCACTGCCCTTGCTAGGACAGGACTCCCAGCTCTGCCCCTAGGGGACAGAGCTGCACATTCCTCCTCTTCCGAGTCACTCCAGGGTGCAGCGGCCGGAACCCCAGACCTGCCAAAATCCCCCATTCTGAGCTGATCACTTTTAATAAAGGCATTAAAAAGGAGAAAGATCTCCTGCTAGCCATTCACCGTGACTTGGCACTTCCTATCTTTAGCGGGCCCGGAGCCTCGACAGTTGCTGCCACTGCCTGAATACAGGTTGGCCATTCTTGGCTGACAGGGTCTAGCAGTTCTGATTAATAGGCCACAGGTTTCCTGGATCCTCCCCAGTCCTGGGCTAGTACCTCATGAGCTACCCCTCTTTCTACATCTACAAACAGATTAAATGGTTTGTTTAAGGCAGGAAGACTCAGTGCTGGTGCAATGACTGATTTTTTCTTTAAAGATTCAAACATTTGTTCATCGTCTTCTTCCCACCTAATCTCTTCTTCTACTAGCTTTCCATACAAGAACTTGATGGCCTGTGTATATCCTTCAATCCATAGTCTACAATATCCCAACAAGCCTAGAAACCTTCTAACTTCTCTCTTAGTATTTGGCCATGGAAGTGAGACTATCCCTGCAATTCTCTCAGGGTTCAGCCACTGGGTCCGTTGACAAATCACATGTCCTAGGTATTTTACTTCCCTCTCTACAAATTGGAGTTTCCCTTTTGATACTCGAAGTCCTTGGTTCTTGAACTAATTGTTATGGAGGTTGTAGTTCATCTAGAAATGTATTGGGTTTGCATAGTCTGGTTTTTGGTACAGTGGGGCTACAGGAGCAGCTATTGTAAGAAGTTGCTAGAAGCTTCTTCAATCCATGTCCTGCAGAGCCAGTCCCTGATGTTTCCAAAGATGGACATGCTGCTGGCCAAGGCTGGGCCAATTAGAAATGGTGGTAATGCCTCTGTGATAACATATTTAAGAAGAAAGAAAAACAAAATTTGTTGAGCAGTTTTAATTTTGGCCAGAGAAGAGAGGAGTGAGAAGATGTGAGAAGAAAAACTATGCAGACACCAAGGTCAGTGAAGAAGGAGAGGGAGGAGGAGCTCCAGGTGCCAGAGCCTAGATTCCTCTGCAGCCCGTGTTGAAGACCATGGTGAAGCAGGCTGGCCCCCTGCAGCCCATGGAGGTCTGTGAGGATGCAGAGGTCCACCTGCAGCCCGTGGAGGAGACCCACACCAGAGCAGGTGGATGCCTAGAGGAGACTGTGAGACTGTGGGCGACCCACAGAGAGAGGGGCCCTGCTCCCATGCTGGAGCAGCCTGTCCTTGAAGGGCTGCACCCTGAGGAATAATGACCCATGCTGCAGCAGTTTCAGGGGGACTGTTGCCTGTGGGATGGACTCATGTTGCAGCAGGTAACAGAGAGCTGTTGTTCGTGAGATGGGGTTATGTCAGAGAAGTTAAAGGAGAACTGTCTCCTGTGGGAGGGACTCCATGGTGCAGCAGGGGAATGACCTCTTCCTGAGCAGCAGGAAAAGCCATGGGTGATTAACTGACCATGATGCCCATTCCCTGTCTCCTTGAGCTGCTGGGGTAAGAAGTAGAGCAGGAAGGAGGGAGGGCTGGAGGGAAGGTGTTTTTAAGGTCTTATTTTACTTCCCATTATACTGCTTTGATTTTATTAGCAATAAATTAATTTCATATCTCTAAGTTGAGCCTGTTTTGTCTGTCATGGTATTTGATGAGTGACCTCTCTCCCAGTCCTTATCTCAACCCATGAACCTGTCATTAAATTTTCTCTCCTCTGTCCAGCTGCAGAGGGGAGTGAGTGGCTTTGGTGGGTGCCGGGCATTTGGCCCAGCTCAACCCATGACAATAGGTCAAAAGACCAATTAAATTACTGTGATAGATGAGTAATGTGATGGTTGACTGCAGTAATCTGTGGTTTTCCTGGGCCGTATATGAGTCCAAATCCGGCTAGCTTAAGACTCTAGCCCACACGGACCCGCATAGACGAAAGTAAAAGACGAGAGGTGCCCTTCTCCACGTGGGTGCAAGTATCCTGTTTATTGGCTTGGTGCAGGACACAGGTGATGGGTCACCCAGGTAAAAAAGAGAGCTTGGAACTCTCACACAGTAGGTTTTATACCCTAGGGGATGGGGGCGGGGGAGAGAACCGGAGCCAATGGGATGCCATTGGGGAGGGGCGAATTACCTATGGGACAGATCAAGTGTGTATAACGGGGGGGTGTGTGAGGGGGAGACCATGTGATGAGGGAGGGGGAAAACCCATCTACTTTACCCAACATGCTCAGTAGAAATTGCCCATCACCAGTGCAACAACAACTAAATAAACTATGTAGTGCAATACAACAGTTGACTCTCACAATTAAAAGGTAAATATCATGTATATATGTTAGGAGAAGTTTTATAGACTTATAGTTATATTTTACCCCCCCTTGTGTTGTTATCAGGGGGTGTCCTGGGTTTGGGACATTTGGGAGGGTCGGCTTGTCACTATGGCAACATCTGACCTCCAATCAAGATTTAAGGAATGTGAAAAATGCATATTATATGACTGGCTTTTAACAAATATTAAAATGATACTATATGTATTATGTTGGAAAGTTATGTTGTATTAATCCTTTTTTTGTAGTACTATACTAATCTTTTTAAGTAGTGTGGTGAATATAGTTTTAGGCTACAGAAACTATGTGATGTAAGATACTTTTTCTAACTAGCTCAAGGAGAGATAACAGTAACAAGACACCAAAAAACCCAAGAGAAAAATAATTGCTTCCTTATCAGGGAGAACCAGACTTCGAGGGACCAAGATGATTGATTTACAAGATGAAGGAAGAAGTTGACAATAACCAGAAAACACCCTTTGTTTGAAAAGAATGTTTGCATCATGTATGAGATATATGAATATGCAACAGGCTATTGCTTTTAAGAGCTAATCCTTTGTTAGCAAAGTATGTTCTGTGGCAGAGCAGAGCACCCAGACGTCTGTAATTTTTTGCTTTTTTATTGTCCTAACTCTAATTGTCCCAATTCCTATTACTCTAATTTTTATTACTATTTTTATAACTATTTTATTACTATTAAACTTTTTAAATTTTAAACCAAGTGAATTGCGTTTTTCACAAGGAAGTAAACTCCGCCACTGGACAGCAAAGAAGGAGTTGATGGACAGAACTTTGGGAGGGGCTAAAGGGTTAAAAGGCAAAACTTCCATTGTGTGGACAAGCATATGGTGGGAAAAAATCCTTTGCTCCTGGCATCGTGTTTATTTTCTCTATTCAGTCTTGTGTTGTATTTTTTATAAGGTTTTAATAAACCTTTTAAATTTTTTGAAAGTGAGTATCGTTTTTCACAATGGGGCGGGGGGGGGGTCTCCCCTGGATTTACACCTCGCCCTGGTGGTACTAGGAGTTTTCTAAAGAGGCACACCTCCCCACATATTTGGCGGAATCTATCAGACTCTCCCAGATTTCTGCGGCTGTCTGCTGTGGCGTGGGTGGCACAGCAGCAGCCCAGTACAAAGAATCAAGGCAAAGGAATAGGGAGTGATCACTTGTTTGAGTTCCAAGGAAGTTTGTTTCCCCAGGGGAGTCAGGGACAAGTGACAATAATGGAGGGCAACAGAACTGCTTTTAAGGAAAGGAGGGATTAATGGGAGGACACAACTTTTCACCAATAGGAAGGCATTAGGGTAGGGGTTGCAGGGTAAGTGCTATCCAATAGAAGCCAACAAGGGGAAGGAGCAAACCTTACAATCTAATCTTACTTAGAGGAAGGGATGAGGGACAGGGAACATTCCAGAGCAAAAAGGGTGCACTGTCTTTGACAAATAAGGGTAAGACAAGGGAACAAGGGAGGTACAAGGAAACTGACAGGGG